>NC_043011.1:35393984-35418984 GCF_006345805.1 Octopus sinensis | reverse complement strand
TAAAATTAAATATAAAATATATTTTCAAAAAATTAAATATTATTAGAAAAATATCTGAAAATCCAGGTGAGTTATCCTCTGCGAATTGTAAATGAACTTTATATTCTGTTATAACTCTTAAAAGTATGTTTTTATTATGAAATGATATATTATAAATTGGTAGTCATTAACTGAAATTTTGAATATCGATAATTTTTCCAAAATATTAAGCATAATTTTTTTAAATATCTGAAATTCAAAATATACTGGTTGTTGCAAATCAGTAGGAGGTGTAGTTTATATTCTGCTGTATTCCTCAGCTTGTAGTTAAGTTATGAAATTCTCTATTTTTTATTTCTGGTTGCTGATTTTAAAAAAATTAGATATCAAAAAATATTTCTTTAAAAAATGAAATATTTTTAAAAGGTTCTTCAAAATGTATTATTCTATGTAAATAAATAGTAAATGTATTTTATGTGGTGCTATATCTCTCAAACTTGTATTTCAGTTATAAAACAATGTTTTATATTTGTTATAGTTGACTTAAAGGAATTTAAAAACAAATTTTTTTTTCTAAATTTGGAATACAAAACATATTATTTTATGCAAATAGTAAAAGTACTTTATATTCTGCTATAACTCTTAAACATTTATTCTAGTTTTGAAATGACATATTTTAAATTCTTGGTTGTTGATTTTAAAAAAATTTTAATATCAAGCAAAAAAATATTTTTTAATAAAATAAATTTTTTTTAAAGAAATATCTGAAATTCAAATGTATTATTCTCAGCAAATAAACAGTATATCTATTTAATATTCTGCTATACTTCTTAAACGTGCATTTTGGTTATGAAATAATATAATTTGTATTCCTGCTCATTGATGTCTGTTATGAATTATTGTATTCTCACCTGTGTTCGATAGTTATGTTGTCATAGATTCACCTAAAGATCACTGTCTGCAGTACTTCTCTTGATTGATTAATATTCTACAAAGGTGAGAGAACATGCTGCGGTAACCAACAGGTGTTTTTGACTGCCTGGCTGCCTGACTGACTGACTGGAAGTTTCTTTTTCCAACATAGCTCTAATATGCAACAATATATAAAATGTATGTTTCGAAAAAAAAAAACTGAAAATAAAAAAAAACACACAAATAGAACAACAAGAATAAACAATGATGATGATGATGATAACTATGATGACAACAAAGATGACGACAATAATGATGATGATAATGATGATGATAGTTGCGGTGGTGATGATAGTAGAGTTGATGATGAGGGTACAGCTACAGCTGATGATGATGTTTATGATGATGGTGATGGTGATGATGATCATGATGAATAGGAAGAGGATAATAGAATTTGTGGTGAAAATAGTGGTGACAATAGAATTTTTTTGACACATGTTTGAAAAAACACAAGTGAATGAAACATTGTTAGCACAACATTTTGGCTGATATACCCTCCGGCCATCGTCAGGTGTCTTGGGGGGAATTTCAATTCTGGGTTCTCATTCCTAAGGTATTTTTTGATGTTATTATTGTTATTATTATTATTATTATTATTATATTATTATTATTATTATATTATTATTATTATTATTATTATTATTATTATTATTCGGGTCACTGCCTGGAATTGAACTTGGAATCTTGGGCATATGGCATAGTGGTTAAGAGCGTGGGCTACTAACCCCAAGATTCCAAGTTCAATTCCAGACTGTGACCTGAATAATAATAATAATAATAATATAATAATAATAATAATAATAATAATAATCATAATAATAATCATAATAATAATAATAATAATAATAATAATAATAATAATACAGTGGCTTTCATGACTTCTGATCTGAACTGATTAGAAGTGTTATCACGTACATTGTTTTGTCTTGGTATAAATGATGGGCTACAGCAAATATTCTGCTCAATACCAGATTTGCTTGTCAGTTATTTGACCTTTACCAGTTGAGCATATCCCTTAGTGGCTGACAATATGTGCATCTCTGATCATGAGCAGAAGTTGTGAGGGGTGCATCACAGCCATGTGTTGAGAGGGATTCATTGGGGTTTGAATAATTCACCTCTGGAAACATGGGTGTTTCTTTCAGCATCCTTAAACAACCCTTATTCAGGGACCTTTTGAGCAGGATGGGTTACTCGACCAGAGGAACATTCTAACTGGGCCCGACCTGCAAGGTCATGTGCTATTAATCTTGATATGAGATCACCATGTCGCGCACACATTGTTGTGATGCATGTGCCTAGTGTACCCTTATCAGACAGGCAGTCATGATGGGTATACTGTGTGTGTGTGTGTGTGTGTGTGGTAAGTAGCTTGCTTACCAACCACCTAGTTCCAGGTTCAATCCCACTGTGTGGCACCTTGGGCAAGTGTTTTCTACTATACCCTTGGACTGAACAAACCAAGGTTTTGATAGACAGAAACCCATCATGTATATGTATCTATATCTTATGTGTATGTATCTTTGTGCCTGCTTGTTCCCCATTACCACTTGAGAACCGGTGCTGGTGTGTTTATGTCCTCATAACTTTACCTGTTTAGCAAAAGAAACTGATAGAATAAGTAACTAGCTTTAAAAACAAATAAGTACTGGGTCTGATTTATTCAACTAAAAATTCTTCAATGCAGTGCCCCAGCATAGCCACAGCCTTGTGACAAAAGCAGTTAATAGATTGAATATAAACAAACTCTGATAACTTGATTAAAGTAATAGATCAGATGACAGCAGAAGGTGAAGGAAGAAGTTCTTTTATTCTTTTATATGTGGCCAAACTGGAGCACCGCCATTGTAATCACCTTTTCAGTGGTCAATCTTACGTGATTGGCTTTTGGTGAAGGAGGGAGTTTGACACTGCTGCCCCCTTTTGCATCTCCAGCCTTGATATGGGTTCGACTGGAGCATTGGATAAGAAGAAGTGAAATGGTTTCCTGAAAACATTTACCCCAACTCCATGAAGATCCCTCATATGTTTTGGCAATATGTTAAATAGCTGTGGGCCCTTGAATCCCTAGATATTGCAGTACATGGTCCTCACTGTAAATGTGTCAGCTGGGGACCTTTGGAACAATGCAAGAACATCCAATTCGGGGTCTGGTATAACTCTCAGTTCAAAAATTTGCTGCCAGCCTCTCCACTGTCATAAATGTTATTTAGATTGTCATAATACACAAGAGCATCATATCAGTTAAGCGTATAATAGCTCTTTAAATTCTGAGTTCAAATCCTTCCTAAGTCAGTTTTGCCTTCCATCTTTTCTGAAGTACAAGTCAAATAATTGCTGATTTTGTGCCTAAATTGAAATCTATAGGAGGGAAAATTAATTGGATGAATCATTTGAGTATCAGAAAAATTCTACCATATACTATTTCAGTTTTTATGTTCTGAAATTTTGTGCATTGGAGCAGTCAACTCCACTACCTGACTCGTACATGTTTTATCGACTCCAAAAAGATGAAGGGTAAAGTTGACCTCAGTAGAATTTGAACTCAGAACATAAAGATAGATGAAATGCCACTAAGCATTTTGTGTGGCATGCTAACAATTCTGCCAGCTCACTACCCAATAATAATAACTCTTTCTAATTTTGGCACAACGCCAGCAATTTCAAAGGAGGTGTTAAGTTGATTATATCGACCCCAGTGCACAACTAGTATTATTTTATTGACTTGAAAAGGATGACTGGCACAGTCAACTTCAGCTGGATTAGAACCCAGAATGTAGAGCACCAAAATAAATGCTGCTAAGGGTTTTGTCTGGCGCACTATTGATTCTGTCTGATGATGATGGTGATGATGGTGATGGTGATGGTGGTGATGGTGATGGTGATGATGATGACGATGATGATGATGATGACAATGATGATGATGACGACAAGATGATGATGGTGGTAGTGGTGGTGGTGGCGATGATGACGATGATGATGGTGGTGGTGGTGGTGGTGGTGGTGATGATGACATCAATGATAATGATGATGATGACAATGATGATGACAACAACGATGACAGCAACTACGACAACGACGATGGTGGTGGTGATGTTGGCAATGATGACATCAATGACGATGATGCTGATGGTGATGATGATGATGACGACGACAATGACGACGACAATGATGACAACGATGATGATGATGATGGTGGTGGTGGTGGCGATGATGACGTCGATGACGATGATGCTGGTGGCGATGATGATGATGATGGTAATGGCGGCTTTATTAGAATATGCTATGTCTTTATGAGAGTTATTTTAAGAATACCTATTAGAGTCAAATGTACTTTCATAACATGTTCATACAGAGGGAACTACAAAACTCTCATAAGTATATCCTAATGAAGCCAGCACATGATAATAATAATGATGATAATAATAATAATAATAATGATGATGATAATAATAATAATAATAATATTAATAATAATAGCAAGAACAACAATGATGACTTTGGTGATGATGACAATGATGATGATGATGATGATGATGATGGTGACGATGACAGTGATGATGACGCTGACGATGACAACCACGATGATGATGACAACGACAGCAACAACAACGATGCTAATGACAGCCAGGGCAGTGATGGTGGCGGGTGTGGCAAAGACGATGAAGATGACAATGGTGGCGGCAGCAGCAGTGATTGTGGTGGCAGTGGTGGTGGGGAGTTGTGGTGACGACGACGACGATGATGATGATGATGATGATGTTGATGATGATAACGAGAGTCAGGAATAAGGGGCGCATGGTGGTTCTGATTTATATTGACAACAGTACAGACCATTTGCTAATCACCTGCGTTGAGTACTGCTAACCAGTTAAGATTATATAATGAAGTTGGGAAATAAATGAATTTAAAAACCCTCAAGTGGAATAAATTTGTAACTAATTAGATTGTTAGAACTTCGTTGAATAAGAATTATCTTGTAAGATATTATTATATGCGTATATGCACATGTGTATATGAGTATGCATAGTATGTATATATATGTCTGTGTGTGTGTGTGTGTGTGTGTATGCATGTCTGTGTGAGCAGATTATATATATTTACATATGAATGTATGTATGTATGTACGTATGCATGTATGTATATATGTATGTGTGTATGTATATATGTATGTATGCATGTATGTATATATGTATGTATGTATGTATGTATGTGTATGTATGTATGTATGGATGTATGTATGTATGTGTATGTATGTATGTATGTATGTATGTATGTGTGTGTGTGTGTGTGTGTGTATGTATGAAAGTAGTAAGCTCGTGGATGCATGGGGTGATGGTAGATGCGTAAATGTTTGAGTTCAGGGTAAAAATACTGGAAAATTCCAATTCTAATGAGCTGAACTCTTTGCTTCTAAATGTGACTATATTTGAGCATGCATACATACACGCACACACACACACACACACACACACATATATATAGAGAGAGAGAGAGTGAGAGGTACATACATACCAATATATATGTACGTATGTATATTATATATCATCATTTAATGTCCAACCTATATTTATAGACACACATATATAAGTAGACAGATTAGTTATTATAAGCATATGCACATACACTCACACACAGATATATATACACACACACCACACACACACACACCACACACACATATATATATATATATATATATATATATATATATATATATATATATATATACATATATACATATAAACATATATACATATAAATGAAAGAATGGAGTTGAACGACGAATTAACAAAATTCCTTTATTTTCGACATATGTTTCGAAGGCTGCATATTCCTAATTTCGAAGGAATACATATATACATATAAACATATATACATATAAATGAAAGAATGGAGTTGAACGACGAATTAACAAAATTCCTTTATTTTCGACATATGTTTCGAAGGCTGCATATTCCTAATTTCGAAGGAATAAGGGGTGCATTATGCCGCCTTCTCATCAGGAAAAACAAGGAACTTATGTCAGCATCAAGATGCACATACATGTGAAGGTACATGGCTCAGTGGTTAGAGCATCGAGCTTACAATCATGAGGTTGTGAGTTCGAATCCCAGAACGGGCTGTGTGTTGTGTTCTTGAGCAAGACACTTTATTTCACGTTGCTGTAGAAATGAGTTGTGATGTCACTGGTGACAAGCTATATCGGCCTTTGCCTTTCCCTTGGATAACACTGGTGGCGTGGAGAGGGGAGGCCATTATGCATGGGCGACTGCTGGTCTTCCATAAACAACCTTGCCTAGAGTTGTGCCTGGGAGAGTAACTTCCTAGGTACAATCCCATGGTCAGTCATGACTGAAGGATGTCTCAGCAATATATATACACATACTATATATATAGATACACACACACACACACACACAACACACACACACACATATATATATATATATATATATATATATATATATATATATATATATGTATATATATATATATATAAGTATCATACTACATGTAGTAATGTATAACAAAAATCTCATGACAGCTAAAATCTGCAATGCACCAAGCACATTCTCACCCTTATACCTACATGACTGCCTGATGGCCCTAAAATATACAACCCTATACAAATAGCTTTTATATGCAAAATAAACCACGATCATATCCTTCAATTATTCAAGAGGTCACCGAAAAGTTCCTGGCTTTAAGGGTTTTGCAAAAATCTGACTGGCGGCCCAAATTTCTGAGTTCTTTTACAGGGATTAGAAAAACTGAAGGACTGCTGCAATAAGTGTGTGTGAATCTGTGAGGGGAATATGATGAGTAAAACCTTAATTAACTAAGCCCACTGTATTTTCTTTCATCCAGAGACAGGAGCTTTTCAGCACCCCATTGTGTGGTGATGATGATGATGATATATATATATATGTATGAAGATGTGCTGAAAAAATCCTAGCTTTAAGGGTATTGCAAAAGGCTGGTTGGAGGCCCCAACTTTCTGAGTTCTTTTGGGGTTTTTTCTGTAGTTTCAGCTCAGAGCTGCAGCCATGCTGATGCACCACCGTATTGCTACACTGTTATTACTGAGAACCTCCTCCAATATGTGGCACTTGAGGAAGAATGGAGTTTGATGTAGCTACCCTCATTTGCACCTCTTGCCGTGAGGTAGTTTCATCTTAGACTCTCGACAGGAAGAGGTCCAGCCTTGATTTAAAAATGCCTACATCTACTTTGTGCAGGTTCCTCAGGCTCTTTGGAAGAATATTAATTTTACATAATTAACTGATCTTTCTGTATTTTCTTTTACCAAAGCCAAGAATTTTTCAGCATCTCCATCATATCTTCTCGAAACAACGGTACATCAAGATGATTGATTTCATGATTGATTTACAAGGTGGATATACAAAATATTCATGTTTTGATTGGGGATGGGGATTAATGTTTAGCAGGGCTGTCGGTGACAATTACTGGAATGTTCTGTAATCCCTATGGCAAGAAATAAAACCAAAATTAACTGTTGTCATGAAGCTTGTTGATGGGCCAGAAGAATTTTTGCTTTACCCACTTTATAAAAAAAAATGAGACATCATCATCATCATCATCATCATCATCATCATCATTATCATCATCATCATTACCATCAATATTTAATGTCCATTTTTAATGTTGGCACAGGTTGGATGGCTTAACAGGAATTGGCAACATCAGGGGTACCAACTTAATGACCTCAGATTTGGAAGACGATTTTTGAGAAATCCAAAACTTTCTTATGCAAAAGTGAAATATAGAATATATATTTTAGGTATCGCACATAAATATAAATGTAATGTTGGACTTATAAAACACTTGAAAGAAAGATGAACAGAGCCAAAAGGAACTCATGATAAGCATTTTGTTGTGGATTTCATGGATTCTTAAGGATTCATAAAGATCTCAACTTCTGGGAAAACGATGGCAGGGCTTATTGAAAGATATAAGAAAGCATATACATATATGTATGTCTGCAAAAAGGCATCTCTTGTATTCTTACCATTTCTTTTTTTCTTTTCTTTTACTTGTTTCAGTCCTTTGACTGTGCCCATGCTGGAGCACTGCCTTTAGTCAAGCAAATCGACCCAGGACTTATTCTTTGTAAGCCTAGTACTTATTCTATCAGTCTCTTTTGCCAAACTGCTAAGTTACGGGGATGTAAACACACCAGCATCAGTTGTCATGCAATGCTGGGGGGACAAACACAAACATACACACACACACATATACAATGGGCTTCTTTCAGTTTCCATCTACCAATTCCACTCACAAGTCTTTGGTTGGCCTGAGGCTATAGTAGAAGACACTCACCCAAGGTGTCACACAGTAGGACTGAACCCAAAACCATGTGGTTGGTTAGCAAGCTACTTACCACACAGCCACTCCCGCGCCTGATTATTTTCTCTCAAATTTTAGATGACAAGACTTAGGGACATAATAACAACAGCAAAGATGGTGAGCTGGCAGAATTGTTAGCACACTGGGTGAGATGCTTAACAGTATTTTGTCTACCACTACGTTCTGAGTTCAAATTCCACCAAGGTTAACTCTGCTTTTCATCCTTTTAGAGTCGATGAAATAAACACCAGTTATGCACTGGGGGTCAGTATAATCGACTAGCTTCCTGCCCCCAAAATTTTCAAGGTCTTGTGCCTAGAGTAGAAATAATGATTACAACAGCGAAAGGAAAATAACGAGAATGCTGGGGTTTCTGCCTTGTGAACAGACCATATGTCATCCTTATAAATATCATCATTTAACACTAGAAGTACCAGGTGGTCACTTCTGACCACTTTTACTTTTTAATTTTTAATTTCTATGACCATCGAATGTGCAATCATGAGCATCATGTGTATATATATCTTTATGTATGCAAATAAATGCTAAAAGAATGTATTTTCAAATCCTTTATTCACTGCATTAGATTATATTTAAAATATATTATATTAAATAAAAATTTCCAACGCCGGTCAAAAATGGCCGCTATGGTCCTTGTAGGAAGTAAGAAATGTTGGTATTTTTAGTGTTAATGTCTTCTTTTCTATGCTTGCATGGGACAAAAAGAATTTGTTGAGGCAGGTTTTTTATGGCTGGATGCAATTCCCATTATTAATGCTCTCTGTTTTTCAGGCCAAGTAATTTTTCCCATGGTCAGATATTATTCACGGTAGACTAGAAATGAACAATGTGCTTGTATACAACCATTACGTGATATCAAGGCAAAGATACACACAAACACACACACATATACAATGGGCTTCTTTCAATTTCCATCTACCAAATCCTCTCATAATGCCTTGGTTGACCTAGGGCATAGAAGACAACTTCTCAAAAATCACATGGCTGGAAAGCAAGCTTCTAAACCTCACAACCACATCAGTAGTATCTAGTTATAGAAAATACATGAGCATGACATATTACAAAACTGAAATCTTCAAGGAACTTTAATTTTTAACCTGTTCCATGATATCTGAGTGAGTCCATTCATTACATTTTTTTCATTAAATACAAGTACCTGGGAAAATATTGAGCAAATTAAAAATATAATTCCAAAATTGTCAATTTATTTTATTTGTTAGGTGCCTTTATTTGGAAATGTTTGAGAAAATTAAACAAGAAATTGATTTATTTTTCTCTTAAACACAGGAATAAAATATGCAGTCAACATTTAGCCTCAGGTGAAAGTTACATTGTATGAAGATTAAATACAGAATTATTGCTGAAAATATGACAGGTGGAAACTGTGATTAATTTGCAGCTTGGCACCAACAAAAATACTTGTTGATAGAAAGCAATGTTCAAATGAATAGAATGTATGTTACCTAGTGCAGTCATACATGCAAATATATATCATATCATGTGTGCGTGTGTGTGTACTGTGTGAGTGTATGTGTGTGTATCATGTGAGTATAGGTGTGTGTATTGTGTGAGTGTATGTGTGTGTTTGTGTAGATGCATGTGTATGTGTATACATATATATATACATACATTCATAAATACATTTATCAACATATGTATACGTATATATATATATATATATATATAATATATATATATAATATATATATATATATATATATATTATATATATATTATATATATATATTGATTGGGATCACGTGGATGAGAAAGGCACAATCCAGAGAGGAGTGGACAGCGTGCTGTGACCAGCGGTGTCAAATGGACGCCTGACGGACTGGTCGGTCAAGGTGATCAAGGTGATATATATATTATATATTATATTTACATGCAGTCTGTGTGACCTTCTACCACCTGTGTAAGGCTTAGTTTGATATTGATATTCTAGTTCAAGCTCTGAGGAATATCTTCACTTTTGTGTTCTCAGATGTTTGTTGATCATACCTTATTTTAAACAGACTTGCAATAAGGCTTATATATGTTTTTATATTGTTAACAATATTTACTTTATATTGATATACTATGTCTCTTGACATGCAGTTCTAGTTTCGAAGGAACGCAGAGAGGTTGGTACAGATACAATTATTGGGAGAAGTAGAAGAGCAGTAGTTTTGTTAAGCTTAAAGAATTTGAGGAGATGACAGATAGGTAGACTTTGAGAGTTTTGAAGTATGTGATATCTATAACATTCCTACCAGAAATATTATTATATAAATGTTGTGGAAATTGAAAAGAAAAAAATTTAATTTGTATATGACTGTTTTTAAATTCTGGTGGGGATTATTCCAGTTAATGAGTCTTTTCCTGTTTCTATGGTTATCTGCTTCTTAAGAAGATTCAAAAGTTGTTTATTTTTGCATCTCAAACTGTTATGTTTTAGAGCTTTATCATTAGGATAAGAGCTGGATATTCTGAGTGAAACATTCTTAACTAGATTAAGAAATACCTAGAATGGGTAAACATCTTATGCTAATAACTTACTGTCATGTTCAATTTGTGAAAAGAATAGCATAGAAAATGGGAGGTCCAAGGCTGACATCAAGAAAGTTGACATATTTCATTTTGGTATCAATGATTAACCCTTTAGATACCAACCTGCCTGAAACCACCTCTGGCTCTGTAGTACAAATGTATTCTTTTCATAAGTTTTGAATTAAAATCTTCCACCAAACCTTAATCACAATTTATGTTCCTATCACTAGCTTAATGATAACTAAGGTATTTTAATAAATTCTTTGTTACATTTAAAATTAATTGAAAGCAACATAAAGCATTTCAACAGAAATATGGTAACAAAAGGGTTAAAATATATAATAGAGAAGCAAATAGTAACCCTTTTGATATCAGCCTAACTGAAACTGCCTCTGGCTCTGTGGTACAAATGTCTTGTTTTCATAAGTTTTGAATTAAAATCTTCCAATTTATGCTCTTAACACTAGCTGAATGATAATTAGGTTATTTTACTAAATTCTTAGTTATATTTAAAATTAATTGAAAGAAACACAGAGCATCTCAAAATAAATATGGTAATGAAAGTGTTAAACCTAAATGAAAATATGTAAAGAATTTTATGTTTATTCTAGTTTTATTCAAAATCCTAATGTTAGAGTTTCAACACACATCATACTCACCTATATACATATATATGCATACTTATGCACCCCCCAACACACACACGCATGCACACACCACACACACACACACGTATATATGTCTGCATTTATGTATGCATTTATGTATGTATATATGTATGTATTTATGTATGTATATATGCATATTGTTAAAACTAAGAATGCATAAATCATTTAAAATTTCGTTGGTTGTGACTTATGGAAGCTGCAAATTCCCACACATCAAACTCACTGAATATATGTGTGTTTGTATAAGTGAACACACACACACACACATATACACACACACATACACACACACATACACTCATGCACACACTCACGCACAAACACATGCACATAAAAATATAAATATATGTATATGTCCATATGTCTATGTACATATAAAAATGCACACAAACACGTGCATGTAAACATATATATATATATAAACATATATACTTACATATGTTTGTACATATAAAAATGGACACAAGAACACACACAGACACAGACACACACACACACACACTCACATACACACACATGTATATACGTGCATAGAGAGAGTGGGAGTGAGAGAGAGGAAAATGGCTGACATGTGCATATCGATACATGAAATCAAAATGCATTTAACACAAGATGAGGGAAGATAGAAATAGAAAATGAAGTTGTATTAAAAAGAATTATTTCCCTTCAGATTGTCAAATTTGCATGAATATTTAATGTCAACTTCATAGGAATCACCAAATGCAAAACCTCTTGATAATAACAGCATAGAATTAAGAATTACCATTATGAAATTGTACTGTTATACAGGCAACTGTGCCAATATGAGCCGAGGTAAGTGATTTTTGCCATCGGAAAACACAGCATTTTCATGTTGTATACTTCAAAAGATCACCATGTAACAATGATCAGTGGGCGTGGGGGAGGGAGAAAAAGAGGAAAGAGCAAGAGAGAAAGAGATGAAGGGGCAGGAAGAGAAGAGGGAATATCGTACAGAAAGATGGTAGGAGGAAATGTAAGGAGAAAGATGGGTAGGAGGAGCTCTGTAAAGCCAGGGCAATTTGAAAGTGTTTGAAAATAAACTTAACATTTAGAAATAGATATATGACTGTGTGGTTGATGTTGTGGCTACTGTTGTAGCTAGTGTGCTTGATGGTATGGTTGCTGTTGTTGTTCTTCTTCTTCTTGTCTGCAATGGTTGATAGACTGTCATGGTGGTGGGTAGGGGGGGAGATGATGGTTGATGGTGGAATGTTGTGGTTTATCTTCTGATTGTTTGTATATGTGTATATATAAATGTTTGTGTATGTGTGTGCGTGATTATACATAGCAAAACACAGTGAATAGTTTTCTTGTGGGTTCGAATATGCTTGAAACATATTTGAACTGCTAATAACCTTGTATTTAAACATGTTTGAGTGCGTGTGTATGTATACATACATATATGTGTTGGTGTGGTGTGTATATATATATATATATATATATATATGCATATATGCATGTATATATATATTTGTATATATATATATGCATATATGCATGTATATATATATTTGTATATATGCGTACGTACATATATGCAAATATGAATATATATATAACAATAGATTTATAAATTTATATATATATATGTATATAAGCATATACATATTTAAAAGTATATATATATATGCATATGTACATATGCATTTGTGTATCCATATATACATACATATATATGTGTATATATATATAGATAGACAGATGAAAAGAGATGAATATTGATACATATATGTATGTATGTATGTACGAATGTACATATATATCTATATCTGTATCTATCTATCTATATTTATATATATATATATATATATATATATATATACACACATATATATATATAGAGAGAGAGAGGAAGAGAGAGATAGCTAGATAGGTAGATAAATAGATAGATAGATAGATAGATAGATAGATAGATAGATAGATAGATAGATAGAAATATAGATAGATACATACAGATATAGATATAGGTATGTATCATCATCATCATCGTTTAATGTCCGCTTTCCATGCTGGCATGGGTTGGACGATTTGACTGAGGACTGGCGAGCCTGATCTGGCAGAGTTTCTACAGCTGGATACTCTTCCTAATGCCAACCACTCCAAGAGTGTAGTGGGTGCTTTTACGTGCCACTGGCACCAGAGCCAGTCAGGCGGTACTGGCAACAACCATGCTCAAATGGTGTTTTGTTACATGCTACCTGCACAGGAACCAGTCCAGCGGCACTGGCAACGACCTCGCTCGCGTGCCAACAGCACAAGTGCCAGTAAGGCGACACTGGTAATGATCACACTCAAATAGTGCTTCTTACATGCCACCAGCATGGGAACCAGTTAGCAGCCCTAGCAACGATCACACTTGGAAAGTGTTCTTAGAGCTCCACTGGCACAGATGCCAGTCATGTGGTGCTGTCATTGAATTTGATTTTGATTTCAATTTCACTTGCCTCAACAGGCCTTTGAAAGCAGAATTTAGTGTCCAATGAAGAAAAGGTATGCATAAGTGGGCTGGTTACACTCCTGGCATAGGCCATGGGTTATGGTCTCACTTGGCTTGCTGGATCATCTCAAGCACAACATATTTCCAAATGTCTCGATCACTAGTCATTGCCTCAGTGAGGCCTAATGTTTGAAGGTCATGCTTGACCACCTCATCCCTGGTCTTTTTGGGTCTACTTCTCCCACAGGTTCCCTCAACTGCTAGGGTGTGACACTCTTTCATACAGCTATCCTCATCTATTCTCACCATATGACCATACCAGTGCAGTCGTCTCTCTTGCACACCACATCTGATGCTTCTTAAATCCAACTTTTCTGTCACGGCACTTACACTGTTGAGTATGCACATATACATATATAGACATATACATATATATATATATGTATATATATATATGTATATATATATATGTATATATATATATATATGACTCAAAATGTGACCGTGTGTGTACCGTTGATGATTTTTTTTCCTCCGTCTTCCTTTCTTTGGATCTTTCCTTTCCCTATGTTTCTGACGAAGAGCTTCGCTCGAAACGTTATACCCTCCTTCTTTCCTTCTTTCCTGAGTGTCCAATAATACTATACTTGTTCCACATCCTTGCATTGTTGTGTTTTCTCTTTGTGTTTTCATGTTTGGATTAACTATATCTATATCTATATATATATATATATATATATATATGCACATATATTTATATATATGTATGTATGTATATATATATATTCATATATCTATGCTCTGTGTACACACATACATATAAACATACAGGCATATGTAACACGATATCGCACGATGTGTGATTATTTTATTTCTTCTAACATAAAATCCCGTTCTGAAGCAAAATGGAAAGAAAATTGGGGACAAAGCCGGCAAAGTCCTCCCGCCAATACTTCCACCATCTACATCAGCTTCACCTTTTGAAACATAATTCTATTTCATGATTTCAGGCCTTCCAGCCATATCCCAGATGAACATCTTCAATATCGTGTTTACATTGTCTTCGCACTCACACAGCTGCCATTTTCTTTTGTCCTTCTTTCCTGCTTGCTCACTTGCTTTCTCTCTACTCTGTTTTTCCTACTTTTGCTCTTCTTCCCCATCTTCTAGATACTTTCTTTTCAGAGAATATATATACATCTATATATGTGTGTGCATGTATATATATATATATATACATATACATGTGTGTGTGTGTGTGTGTGTGTGTGTGTGTGTCTATATGCATCTATATATTTGTATATATTTATATTACCTACTCTATTTCTAAATACAGATATATATATATAATATATATATATATATGTACAGATAATTTTATATAATGTATACACACATACTACATACATACATATATATTATATATATGTATACACATATATATGTATGTATTATATGTATCTATCTATAAACTTATATATATATGTATGTGTATAATATATATATATAAATAATATATTATATACCTACATAGATAACACACCCACTCATATATATATATATATACTATATATATATATATATATATATATATATATAAATGTATATATACATAAAGAGAGTGAAAAGAAGAGACAGAGAGAGATGGGGAATAAAATAAATAATCTTAAACCAATATGGTATTATGACTAACCAAAATCTGGCCTTGTTGCACTTTTCCACGTGTATAAGTTCTTAATATCTCTGCTGTCGTAAAATTTATGTCAATATCGATGGCCTTTCTGAAATGTTAAACATTGTAGGTATTCCGAATATAATATTGTTAATATATTTCTTGTGGCAGGAGAACAGAAAAGAGAGAAAGAGAGAGAGAGAAGAAAAAGGCAGAGAGTGAGGGGTGCGAGGGAGAGAGAGAGGTGTTTTAGTAACAGAGAGAGAGGGAGAGAAAGAAAGGCAGAGAGAGAGTTGTTTGAGGACAATGTAATGTGGATATTGGCTGCCTTACATGTATTTGTTTCAAAGTTTCACTGGTCTTGGGTACCATGTTTGGATACAGCAATATATGTGCGTGTGACATGATTTAATCAAATATGCTTTTATCCACCCAAATCCATCACACACACATACACAGATACATACACACACACAAACATTTATAACCGTTTCCTTCCCAATATATCAAATACAATTCTCTCTTATGAAAAATATCAAAATAATCCTTTTCTAGATATAATTGGTCTGAGAAGGACATTGAAGAGGTGAAACCAATAACTTTCTGTTGCCAATACATCTGGCACAATACGATGGGAGTGGAGGAACTTGGGTAAATAAGTAAATATCTACCTGGTGATATCCATCTTAGCTGCTGTACACAGACATACAGGAAGAAATAGACACCTTTAATTTTCAAAATCTTTTATTTGATATTAATTAGTTGAAGGAGAGGTTTTCTTCTAGGTGCTCGTCCATAATACCCAAGCTTATGCAGATATGTAACACACATTCTTGGACTAACTTCTAACTGTTTTGTAATGTCAAAAGCCTTCAAACGGGGTTCATTTTCCACAATTGTAAATTCTACACCACTGAAAATATATTAAGATCTTAGATGAGAAATTTTGAAAATTAAAGGTGTCTATTTACTTCCTGCATGTCTGTGTATGTCTCATGTCCCTGCATTCAAATCAAATACACATACACACACACACCATCATCATCATTATAATCATCATCATCATTAAAATCATCATCACCATCATTTCACATCCATTGTCCATGCTGGCTTGGTTCTATATTTAAGAGATGAGGAATTATGTACATCAACATCAAAATAAATATCAAATGGAAATTGAAGTTGTGATACCTGTTCTGGTGGCACATAAAAAGCACCATCCGAACGTGGCCGATACCAGCACTGCCTCGAGTGGCTTCTGTGCCGGTGGCACGTAAAAAGCACCAACTGATCGTGACTGCTGCCAGCTTCCCTTGGCACATGTGCCGGTGGCATGTAAAAATCACCCACTACACTCACAGAGTGGTTGGCGTTAGGGAGGGCATCCAACTGTAGAAACACTGCCGGATCAGACTGGGGCTTAGTGCAGCCTCCTGGCTTCCCAGACCCTGGTCGAACTATCCAACCCATGCTAGCATGGAAAACGGACGTTAAACGATGGTGATGATGATGATGATTGATGATTTACATTATTTATGTATACCCATGGGCATATGACGTAGTGGTTAAGAGCACAGGCTACTAACCCCATGATTCCAGGTTTGATTCCAAGCAGTGACCTGAATAATAATGATAAAAAATTTTTTTAAATATATAATAATAATAATAATAACAACAACAACAACATCGAAAAATACCTTAGGAATGAGAACCCAGGTTCAAAATTTCCCCAAGAGGCCTGATGAAGGCTGGAGGGTATATCAGCTGAAACGTGTTAACAGCAAACAAGATGAGGACAAATATTCATCAAATGTAAATAATGTAAATAATGTAAATTAATTCCCAATTTATAGTATAGTTCTGCAAAGCTAAAAATGTAATATATAGATGTGAAGTTACATCTGAGAGTAATGAATACTTTTACATCAGCGTGATATCGCAAATTTCCAAGAAGAGACTGGCAAATCATTTGAGTTCATTAAGAGATAAGAATAAAAGAATCCAAACAAATCTTAGTAATTAATCTGGTGTATTAAAGACACAAACAAACACTGTACTATCAATTGGGAATTAATTTTTACTGCAAAACCATAACAGACCCTGAGGATACTGAACCGGTATTATAATAGGGTGGCAATTTCAATGGTTGCTTTTCGGTGCAATTGAAACATGTGTAGGTCTATGTAAAGCTATATATATATATTATATATATATATATATATATATATATTATATTATATATATATACATATATATATACAATATATATATACATATATATATACACCACACAACACATATATATATATATGTATGTATATATATATATATATATATATATATATATATATATATAAAATAAGAAAATGGAGGAATAGATTTCTATCAATCATCAACTACTAGATAATACCAATTCATATAATTTATTAACTAATTATTTAGGAACATCCAGATCAAACAGAATAATACAGAATAAAACAGTACATATCAATGAGTAAGATAATACCTATTTCTTTATTACCCACAAGGGGCTAAACACAGAGGGGACAAACAAGCACAGGAATAGGTGTTAAGTCGATTACATCGACCCAAGTGCGTAACTGGTACTTAATTTATCGACCCCGAAAGGATGAAAGGCAAAGTCAACCTCGGCGGAATTCGAACTCACAATGTAACACAGACGAAATACCGCTAAGCATTTCGCCCAGCGTGCTAATGTTTCTGCCAGCTCGCCGCCTTGATAATACCATAAGAACAATACATATAAATATAAAATGGATCTTACAGCTGTTTCAGCCTGTAGATAAGAGTATCTCATTATGCTCATATTAGTCAGATGTATTAAGATAATATGCGGTTATAAATGAGTTACTTATATATATATCTCAATTATGAATTTGAAGTAAAACATTTTACCTTCGCCCATATAATACAATAAATGAATTAATTACATTGCAATTCTTAGCATTTATGTATTAGCCTTTCTGGGTACTTTACTGGCAGTATATTGGATAAATGATATCCCATAGTGGGTTACACTCACAACCCCTATCTCACTTTGTATATATATATATATATATATATATATATATATATATAGGCGTAGGAGTGGCTGTGTGGTAAGTAGCTTGTTTACCAACCACATGGTTCCGGGTTCAGTCCCACTGCGTGGCACCTTGGGCAAGTGTCTTCCACTATAGCCTCGGGCTGACCAAAGCCTTGTGAGTGGATTTGGTAGACGGAAACTGAAAGAAGCCCGCGGTGCTCCAGCATGGCCACAGTCAAATGACTGAAACAAGTAAAAGAGTAAAAGAGTAAAAAGAGAGTATATATATAAAGAATTAAAGGTAATGCTGGGCCACTTTATAATAATAATTTTATTATCATTGTTGATATTATATACTCCTATATGGTTATGGAAACATATTCAGATTTATCAAATGGAATATATCACTAAATTCTTATCTCATGAGAATATTATTGGATTTATATATTAACTGTTGAATAACCTATTTTGATGCCTCTTTGCTTCTTTTCACAAGGCCTTAGAGTTAACTCTGCTGCCTACATCAAGGTCCTGGAAATAATTGTTAAGCTCTGGATAGACAATGTATGCAATGGAAGGCCATATGTGTTTCAGCAAAGCTCTGCACCATTACACATGGCTCTAGTAACACAGGAATGGATGGCTGAAAATTTGCCAAAGATTCTTTGAAAGCTGCCATAGTCAGAGTAATGTCCAAAATGAACTAGGACCACTTGATTCGAGCATGTAGATGATTTAGATCTCATACAGAAGCAGTTGTTGAAGCTGAAGGTGGCTTTATTGAATAACATTATAGAAAAGCAGGTTTATTTTTATCCTCATAGCATTTTGTGATAAATAAAGTTATATCTATTATTATAAATATAAACCTGTCCTCAAATATCTTACGCACCCTGTATATGTATATATGCATATATATATATTATTATATATATATATATATATATATATATATATATATATATATATATATATACATATATAATATATATAATATTATATATATATATATATATATATATATATACATATATACACACACACAAACATCATACCCATTCATTCACACACACATTCACACTTATATACACATGCATACACACACACAAACGTGCGCGTACACACACACAAACGTGTGCATACACACACAGACACGACACACTATATCACTATATTCTATCGCACTCATCCGGTAACTAAGCAAATCAAGTCGATATAAATTTCCATCCCCTCCACACATCCCATCGTCACCACCACCACCACCCTTTACCCTTCAACCATTCCATTCCCCACACCACACCCTACTCTCATCTGCATTTACACCCTAACACCTTAGGCTGCTCCTGCTACTGCAGCCAAAATCATTTTTGATGATGAGGATGATGATGATCATGATGGCGATGACGATGAGGATGATGATGATCATGATGATCATGATGACGATGACAACAATGGGGATGATGATGATGATGACGCCGACGATGATGATGATGATGTCAATGATGATGATGATCATCATGATGGCGATGATGATGCTGATGATGATGATGATGATGATGATGATGACAATGATGAGGATGATGACGATCATGATGGCGATGATGATGGCGATGACGATGATGACGATAACGATGACGACTATGATGATGATGATGATGATGATGATGACGACTAAGATGGCGATGATGATGATGATTTATAATGTTGTCACTTGGTCTAAATATGTAAATATAAGTCTTCGTATTTGGTGTTTTTGCATATGTATGTATGCATATACGTATGTGTGTATGTGTGTGTGTGTGTGTGTGCATGTGTACTGGTTTGTTTGTGTTTATATACATATATGTATGCTGTTGTTTATGTGTTTGTATTTACATATGTATACACAATTTTTTATACCTATATAAATATATGTATGTGTGTATATATGTGCATATGTGTGTCTGTCTGTGTGTGTGTGTGTGTGTGTGTATATATATACATATATGTATGCATATATATATGTATATATATATGGATGGGTGGATGTATATATGTATGTGCATATACATATATCTTCACTTGTATGTTTGTTATATGTGTGTTTATAAATATATATATATGCAAACAGCATACAAGTTCATACATATGTATGTGTGTTTGTATATATGTGTATATATATATATATGCACACACACAAATATATATACACACACACACTCATATATATATATACATGCATACATACATATATATATGCATATATGTGCGTGTATATATATATATATATATATATACACACAATGCATATATATATATATACACGCACACATGTACAAACATGCACACACACACACACACAACACACACTCATACACATACATACATAATATATATGGCTATCTTGTGTACACATATACACTTGCTCATAGATACTTATATCATCTCTCCATTTCCACATATATGTTTGTGTGTGTGTGTCTGTGTGTGTGTGTGTCTGTGTGTGTGGTGTGTGTGTGTGTGTGTGTGTGTGTGTGTGTATAATATGTTATATTATATGATATATTTTTATGCCCGTATGTATTTATACAGAGAGAGAGGAGAAGGGAGATGAAGAGAGAGAGAGAGAGTGCCAAAGACAAATATTAATACAGACTCATTCATATGTTCCCTGTAGATATTTATTGGATAGTGAAGCATCAAAACAAATACTTGTCACGAAAGAAAATGAATGAAAAGACAAAAACATACAAATATACAAAAACAAAACAAACAAAACAAAACGTAAATGAAATAAAAAGATGTAAAGAAAAGAAAAGAAGGAAGTGACAGAAAATCTCGTTGAATATTCCAGGAGATCATTTAAGATAAATTTGTCTTTTGAAAAAAGGTAATTCAATGATTTTCGGTAAGAGATATAATGCTGGTTCTATGGGATTACAAACAAAGGAATACTAGAAAGCTACTGTGGCTAGAAACAAGAAATGTATATGAGACAAACACTCGATGAGAGAGCTTCTGCATGGTCATCCAATCTGTTAGAAATAGTCAATTAATCACACTCAAATTTCATTTTACTGTTTTAAAATTTGAGAGAACCTATCAGAGTTTATTGACCAATATAAGCTGTCTGAAAAATGTGCAAAGATTTTTAAACGAATAAAATATAGGATGGCCATGGATAGAATGTCTTTGATCATAGGTTGATCTCAATCAGGTCTACATGCGGGTAAACAAAAACAAAACTGAAATGGCATGAAAAATGTTGTGTTTGGAGTTGTATTTTCTAAGGAGAGGAATTTAAGATTTTTAAAATTACATTAATTCCAGGATACTGAAACAATATAGCAACAGCACTGACAGAAACCAAAGCCCTTTTTTTATGAAGACAAAATCATCATCATCATCATCATCATCATCACCATCATCATCGATTAACATCCGTTTTCCATACTGGCATAGGTTGGACTGTTTGACTGAGGTCTGAAGAGCCAGCGGCTGCACCAGGCTCCAATCTGGTCTGGCAGAGTTTCTACAGCTGGATGCCCTTCCTAACACCAACCTTTTTTTTACATGCCACCGGCACAGGAGCCAGTAAGGCAGGCCTGGCAATGATCCACATTCAGATGGTGCTTTTTATGTGCCACTGGTACAAGAGCCAGTCAGAGGGGCACTGGCATCAGTCATAATCAGTTGGTGGTTTTTTACATGCCACCAGCACAGTAGCCAGTCAGGCAGACCTGGCTTCGACCACATTCAGACGGTGCCTTTGAAGTGCCATTGGCACAGGAGCCAGCCAGAGGGCACCAACCTCAGCTACGATATTGGTTTTACTTGACTCAACAGGTCTTTTCAACCATATCATATTGCCCAACGCATCAAGAGTATTTTTAACAGGGCAGAATTGAGGATCTCAACATATTCAAAGCAACAGGAATTATAATGCAAAAATAATCCCAGATAAAATCTACTACAATCTGGACCTAAAAAGGAATATAATTATTACAAAAATCCTGATAAATCAGAGAAATTGTCAACAAATATAAGAAAAACGAAAAATCACAACAGAATAGCTGTCAAAATATAATATTTTAGACCAGCCATCTATGTATCATATTTAATGTATATATTCCACTGACAGGTATGACGTGCTTTTTGTCTGAGAGAAAAACACACAACACAATATATAGGCACATATATGGCCTCTTGATTAGAAGTTTGTTCCCTGACCACATGGTTCCAGGTTCAATCCTACTGCATGGCATCTTGGGCAGGTGTCTTCTACTATAAGCCTCAGACTGGCCAAAGCTTTGTGAGTGAATTTCATAGACAGAAACTGAATGAAGCTCACCATGTGTGTGTGTGTGTGTTCCTTTGAGCATATGTTTGGCCATATGTAATCATCCAATGGATTGAGATCTGGGGAATTAGGAGGTCAAATGTTAGGAGTTATGTGATCACGAAAATTTTCAGCCATCCATGCCTGTGTTACTAAAGCCATGTGTGATAGTGGAGAGTCATACTGAAATACATATGGCCTTCCATTGCATACACTGTCTATCTGGGGCTTAACAATTATTTCCAGGACCTTAATGTATTGGGCAGAGTTAATTCTAAGGTCTTGTGGAAAGAAATAAGGAGGCATCACATGCCCTTCAATGCTGAAAACCCCTAAAACCATGACAGTTGCAGGAAATTTTGTATGCATAACACTTGGAATATCAGAAGGGTCTACACTTAAACATCTGTCATTTCTTCTGTTAACTTTTTGATCTTGGTCATTGGCCTTTCTTGTTTGAGAAAACCAAATCAAATCTTCTTCTGCCGGATTTTTTGGTTTGTTCAAGAGCCTTTCAGAACTGATGTAGTGATTCTCTTTTGTTTTTTCTGACAAATTGACCTTTCCTCATCATATAAGACTTATATCTGATGTCTTCATGTACAACATTTCTGACTGTTCCTTCTAGCACACGGATATCTTTTGCAATTGACCTCATGGACTTTCTAGGATTATAATCAATGGTTTGTTGAATTTGTTGAATAAATTTGGGTGTCCTGATGATTTCAGAGCATTTAGAATTCATTTTCTGGTTTGATACTGGTGAAATATTTCCATCTTCAGGCTCTAATTCCTTACAAACTTTGTAGATGAAAGATCTGGCAACTTTTAAAAATCGAGATATTTCTAAACTGCTATGCCCAGCCTTTATAACCACAATAATAGAATGCCTCTTCATTTCTTGAGTAAGCTGAGGGTCTGCCAGTATTATTTTCTGAAACAAATATTATACAGAGTGAGCAAAAATTGCAGCAATGACCCAAAAACATATATCCTCAAACACCTTATGCACCCTGGATGTCTCTCTCTCTCTCTCTCTTTCTATATATATATATATATATAAAACAAGCATGTGTCTATATAAACAAATTTAATTTTGTTTTTTAGAAACAGCACATGTACATCGTATGATACAGACAAGAAAGTAATGTTTTGAATGCAGCATTGCTGTTTTAAGAGCAGAAAAGTTGGGTAATATTATCCTTAGAAAGCAGAAAAATGTTGTCAACAAACAGCCCACATCCACCACATCCACCAAGACACCAGCTGAATGCTTTATCATTAAGCTTAATTACCCACATACAACAATCTCCATTGCTTTTAAGCAGTAAATAGATAGCTTCTTGAATTGTAAGAACCCCCTCTGTGTACAAACAAACTTGCATTTACTTTTTTTAGAAGCGTCGAATGTGCATTGCACATTACAGGCAAGTAAGTAGTATTTCGAATGCAGTGTCACCATTAAAACAGTATATATATATATATATTATATAGAGGGCATTATTACACATAAATGCCACACACTAGGAGGGACTTTCAAAGTCATTACTACCAATAATAAACGAATCGTACCGAATGCAGATCTCGAAGCAAGACATTTAAAAACAGAATTTAGTTCCAGATCACCTGTGATTTCGCAATTAACGTATTATCTACGTCTTTTGTGAATCAGTGAAACATATTCAAAACATATGAAAAATAAACAAAATTAACATACCTGGTGAAACCAAACAGACAACTGTCGAGTCCATCGTAGCACATGGAAATGTTCATTCATCATATATTTATATATATATATATATATATATATATATATGTATATATATATATATATGATAATAATAAATAATATATGTATATGTAGGTGCAGGAATGCCTGTGTGGTAAGTAGCTTGCTT
Source organism: Octopus sinensis (assembly GCF_006345805.1). Taxonomy (NCBI): domain Eukaryota; kingdom Metazoa; phylum Mollusca; class Cephalopoda; order Octopoda; family Octopodidae; genus Octopus; species Octopus sinensis. The sequence goes on along the minus strand of NC_043011.1, from coordinate 35,394,049 downwards.
ACCAACCACATGGTTCCGGGTTCATTCCTACTGAGTGGCACCTTAGGCAAGTTTCTTCTACTATA
>NC_043011.1:35356484-35388984 GCF_006345805.1 Octopus sinensis | reverse complement strand
GTTATTCACACATTTACATGTAAGAATCAGGTGCTAATGCTGTTTAAGTCTTTTAAAAAATGCAAATGTGTATAAATATTTGGCTGCATGCTTGCATATAAGTAAACACCCATTTATTTATATGTATATGCTATATATCGATACAGAGATATACCCATTCATATGAACGTACATATAAAAATACATACATAGATGCACATATATATATATATATGCATACATGCACACACACACACACATATATATATATATCCATATACATATTTATATATACACACAGACACACACACATATATATATATTTCAATGTTTGTAATTATATACATCTCTGTTAATACATATACACCCATTTTTGTATGCAAACATATACATACATATTATATATATATATATATACATATACATATTATATATATATATATAAATACATATATATATATATATATAATATATATATATACATATTTATTCAGAGAGAGAGAAAGAGTGACAGAGGGAGAGATGTACATGTGTGTTTGTATTTAAAAGTGTAAATGATTTCTACATACATAGGTATACACATACCTAAATGCATATACACACACACACACACATATTTTCAGCAAACACTTTTTACAAACAGTATTAGCATATTTTTGTTTCATTGCATTCATAATTGTGCTTCCATTTAAACTCAAGTCAACAAGACAGTCCCTCATCCCACACCATTTTTCTTTTTTTTTACTTCCAACACAAAATAATTTATTTCTTTAAACAATCCGTTAAAAATACATAGAGAGAATTAAATGGCTTTTACCCAATGGACTGCCACCTCATATTCACCTCCGCTCAATTCTATTTGCACTTCTGTTGATTATGCGCTGCCACAATTTGTTTATTTATTTATTCCCAGGTTCACATTATAGATCTGTTCAAGAATCTTTTAACATTTTTACCTTTTCTAATTCCAGTCATTCAATTTTAACCATGTGGGGTTACTGCCATCAAGAGATTTAGCTGGTTGTTGGGTGAGAGTGCTAAGCAGTGAAAAGTCTTTTCTACTCTAGGCACAAGGTACGAAATTTTGGTGGAGGGCTGGGGAGTCGATTAGATCGACCCCCAGTACACAGCTGGTGTGGAGGCACAATGGCCCAGTGGTTAGGGCAGCGGTCTTGCAGTCGGAGGATTGCGGTTTCAATTCCCAGACCGGGCGTTGTGTGTATTTATTGAGTGAAAACACCTAAAAGCTCCACAAGGCTCCGGCAGGGGGTGGGGGTGACCCCTGTTGTACTCTTTCACCCAACTTTCTCTCACTCTTTCTTTCTATTTCTTGGGTAACGCTGCAATGGACTGGCGTCCCGTCCAGATGGGGGGAACACATACACCACAGAAACCGGGAAACTGAGCCCATGAGCCTGGCTAGGCTTGAAAAGGGTGCATAAATAAATAAATAATGCAGCTGGTACTTAATTTATTGACTGCGAAAGGATGAAAGGCAAAATTGACCTCAGCGGAATTTGAACTCAGAACGTGAAAATGGATGAAATACCGCTAAGCATTTCACCTGGCATGCTAATGTCTTTGCCAGCTCACTGCCTTGCTAAGCAGGGAAAAGTATAAATGTAATGTTATGACCAGTTTAAATTTCTCCATGACAAAACTCGGTGAATGGCTTGTTTATGAGTTACAAGTCCAAATGTGCTCTAAGCATATTTGAACTGGTAATAACACTGAATTTATACTTTTCCCTACTTATCGCTCTCACCCCATAATTTTATTGCGATGAGCGGTTAATCTGCACAACCAGCCAACGCGCTTTGACTGGAAAAACAAAAGAGATTGTCTCTCTTATCAGCTTGCAGCACCACTGTCCAGTTTCAGTGACTAAAGAGGAGATAACTACTCCAAAATGCTTGTATCTCACAGTCTAGATAGGTGGCATTGCAAGCTGATTTGGGTGCATTTACACCATATGTCTTCAGTGAGAAATTTTTTCCATGACAAAACACAATGAATGGCTTCTTTACAAGTCCAAATGTGCTTTTAGCATATTCAAACTGGTAATAACATTGCATTTAGTAGTTTGTATTTCAAGCAAATAGCAGAAGAGAGCCTACAGATAATAGACACAAGTGGCCTTCCTCACAAATACAAGAACTGGAGCTTACAGTTAGTGATGATATCAATGCTCCTTTGGCTTATATGATATCAGTGGAAATGACAGAGGCCAAGATTAATAAGTATACCAGGATATGGCTTGGTATTCCACCTGGCCTCACTGGTGTTGCTCCCTACTTTTACCAAGCAAAGCTGAAGCAACCTCTAAAGTACACCATGGAAGAGTACAAGTCTGATAACGCAAGGCTCTTGTTTTATGCATGAGGATTCCAGGGATGAGTTTCTAAGATCAGTCCAATCCAAGCCAAAAGCTGGAAGGAACTGGCTTCTAAACTAAAGTCTTCACCACAGAGGTGGCTGCAAGAGGCTTTGTAGAAAATTTGCTGATGATCTCATAATGTGGTTCTCAATTTCTGAAAGAACAAAAAGCAGGGCTTTTAAGACAATAAAAGAAACAGCTGAAAAGTGTTCCAACCAGATCTGGTTAAGGAGAAATGGAAGTGAATTTCAAAAGGTATAAATTACTCTACAGTCAACTGGTGTCTTGGACTGAATTTGTTACAACACTCGAGGTACTTTGGGTCTGGAATACCTTAAATAACCTGGAGGGTTACAATGCAGACAGTGGCACATAATGTTGCAACTGGAAGATATCTAGGAGTCATGACCTAGATGCAGCTCAGCACCCTTAGAGTGTCAGGAGCGAAGAGCCAAAACACTTGAATGATGTGCTTTTAGTATATTTGAACTGGTAATAGCATGGCATTTAGTAGATTGTATTTCAAGCAAATAGCAGAAGAGGGCCTGCAGATAATAGACACAAGTGGCCTTCCTCACAAATACAAGGGGGCTACTTTAAGAACCATCATCTGTTCAGCTATCCCTAGAGTTTCTTACTACCACTCACACAATGTTTTGGTGGATGAAAAGGATGTGGCAGAAGTATCTCACAATAATATTTAAGTTCAAAATGGGAAGAGATAAAACTTAATACAACACTTCTATTGTGGCCAATAAGTTACCCTTTTCACAGGGCATCATTCTTCACAGAAACATTGTGATGTTTGTTACAATAATAATAAAATGCAAAAGTTCCAAAAACTGTGAACTTGAAATCAAAAGGAATCTCTAGATAAGGAATAGATTAGTGTTCAGAATAATTCTAATTTCTTTAAATCCAATGTCCTAATCAAAGGGAAAATAGCCCAGTGAAACAATAAGAAATGCAGAGGCTGAGTGAATGAAAATAAAGATAAAAGATGGTCAAGGAGTTATATATAACATCCAAACATTTATAGGCGAGCTACACAAACATAAACGTATGAAAGGGTGCTGAAAAGTTCCCAGCCTTAAGGATATCATGAAAGGTTGGTTGGAGGCCTGACCTTCTGATTTCTTTCATAGAGCTTAGAAAAACTGAAGGACTACTGCAATAACTATGTGAAGCTGAGAGGGTAACATAATGAATAAAATGATAAAATCAATCATCCTTTTTTTTTTTACCTGAAGCCAGGAATTTTTCAGCAGCCTCTCATATTTAAGAACGAAAGAAGGTAGTTCATGGAGTTATAGGAAATTTTGCTATAAACATTTTTGCTGTAATAAAATTCACTATAAGAAATTTCAGTTTTATATTTAAAAGATGAGGAATTATATACATTATTTACATTATTTACATTTGATGGATATTTGTCCTCATCTTGTTTGTTGTCAACACGTTTCAGCTGATATACCTTCCAGCCTTCTTCAGGTGTCTTGGGGAAATTTAAAACCTGGATTCTCATTCCTAAGGTATTTTTCGATATTATTATTATTATTATTATTTTTATTATTATTATTATTATTATTATTATTATTATTATTATTATCATTATTATTATTATTATTATTATTATTATTATCATTATTATTGTTATTATTCAGGTCACTGCTTGGAATTGAACTCGGAATAATGATAATAATACTAATAATAGTAATAATAATAATAGCATCAAAAAATACCTTAGGAATGAGAACCCAGGTTTGAAATTTCCCCAAGACACCTGATGAAGGCTGGAGGGTATATCAGCTGAAGCGTTGAGTTAACAACAAACAAGATGAGGACAAATATCTATCAAATGTAAATAATGTAAATAATATAAGAAATTTCGTTTTAAATGACCCCATCACATTTTTTTTATGTTTTATGTTGATTAATGACTTCTATATTTAATGTTGTTACAAAGCCCCTTCTATCAGTCATTTGTTTTTTATTTATTTTTAAAAATGCTGATATAATACCCTTTATCAAACGGCAACATTTCTTATGATGAATTTTCTGGACAGATGTTACATTAGTGAATATATAATCAAGGAGAAAGAAGATAATTGATGGTAATCTTTAACATCTGTTTCAGAGATTTAGTGACAAATTGAAGCAATAATCTTCATTATGCACACAAGTGTACATAATGATGCAACAAAATGTTGTAAAATGCGACAACTGATTTTCACTTTTACTATTCCCTTTTATTTATTTTACTTGTTTCATTCCCTGGTCTGCAGCCATGCTGGAGCACTGCCTTGGGGGAGAGGGGGGGTTGTCAGACAAATTGACCCCAATACTTACTTTTTAAGTTTGATTCCATCAATATTTTTTTCAAGCTGCTAAGTGATGGCTACATTAAACAATATGGGTTGTCAGGTAGGGGAGTGGATTGAACCAAATACAGACATACACATGCATATGTGTGTGTGTGTGTGTATATCTGTGAGTGTGTGTGTGTGTGTGTGTGTATCTGTGTATGTGTGTGTGTGTGAGTGTGTGTGGTTGTGTGTGTTTCTGTGTATATATATATATACATATATATATATATATATATATATAATAATAATAATAATAATATGAGGGAATGTTATTCCAAACTTACAGGGAAAAATTCGATTTAGAAATACTAAATCAAATTTCACAAAATATGATATATATATATAATAAATTAGAAAAAAACACCTTATATCAAGTCAATAATGAAAAATTATCTAGAAAATTACATATTATAGAAAGATTGATATAAGATAAAACATATAACGATGATTAAGTAATGTACAAAATAATAAATAAAACATATATACCAAATATATACGTTTTATTTATTATTTTTCATATTACTTAATCATTGGTAAATGTTTTTAGCTTATATTTAATTTTTCTATACAGTGTAATTTTTTTCTATATGGCATAATTCATTTTTTCATTGATGAATTGATAAAAGGTGAGTTTTTTTCTAATTTATATATATATATAATTAGTCAGAGAAAACCAAGTATCTTAGTTTTATCACTGAAATGTAAAGGTATTTAAATAAACCTTTTTAAATAAGAAAATGAAGAAAATGGATAAAAATTTACATACTGATGTTTTTATTTAAAGACATTCAAATTCATATGTAGTAATTTCTATCTACAGCTGTTTCGATACACAATTCTTTAATTTCAGAAATAAAATTCCATATTCAAAACCAGTGAATTGGGTATATCCTCAGGGAGAATTTCGAAAGGAAGTTTTTTAACAACATGTAGAAGTGTTAGTTTTTTTCTTCATGCAAGTGTTCCATAGAAACCACATATATACCATATATATTGCCCCATATATACACAAAAATAAACACATTCAACACATCCTACCTCATGCCAAAATGATGCACTATAGTTCATTGATGGTGTTATGATAGTTAAGATACAGACTTTATCGAGAGAAAAAGAATGGTAGATAAAACTAATGAATGAGGGAGAACGTTATAGAGTAATTGTAGTATTATTAACAGGCATATGCTCCATGATTTGATGTGTCAAGCTGCTCTCTCCTTAAGCCACAAGTTTTTTTTTATTCTCTTTCTCTTTTTATTCTCTCTCTGCTTATTTCCTTGTGTTCCGTTCTGTTGAAGAGTGTAGGCTCAAAATGTAAAAGTATTTCTCACTTTCCCAGGCGTCAAACTGATACACCTGCTTGTTGTTCATACACCTGTCTTCATCTTTTGTTTTTCTGTAAATTTCAACTATATATATATATATATATATATATATATATATATATATATGTGTGTGTGTGTGTATATGTATGTAAGTATGTATATATGTATGTATGTATGTATATATAGTGTGTGTATGTATATATATGAATATATATATATGTATAAATATATATATATATATATATATATATATATAATATATATATATATATATTATATCATCATCATCGTTTAGCGTCCGCTTTCCATGCTAGCATGGGTTGGACGGGTCAACTGGGGTCTGTGAAGCTGGAAGGCTTCGTCAGGCCAGTCAGATCTGGCAGTGTTTCTATGGCTGGATGCCCTTCCTAACGTGTTTGATATCCTCCTATAAATATGTATGTATGTAGATATATATATATATTATATATATATATATATATATATATATATTATATATATATATATATATATATATATATATATGTATATATATAAAACTGTCATTAAATATTACAAGGGTGTTATAACACCTACATTGCTAGAAATAAGAGCTAAATGCTATAATGCTGCAACCAAAGCACATAATTGTATACATACATGCTGACAGGGACCATAATCCAATTACTAAAGCAAGTACAAGACAAAAGATACAGAGAAGTAGACTAGCAGAAATTTGATAGTATTCTGAGTTCAAATCCTGCCATGGCCTAATTATCTGGCAGACTTAATCAGTCTCCTGCTTTAACAGGAGGAATTACAACTGTGTTTCGTGGCCTGCTACCACAACAGCTCCTTTCTAGGATCCAGTTAGCTCAAGACATCATCAGGAGTGGTATCTTCAATGCCCTTGGTGAAGACTATATAAAAGGTCCATCAGGGGTGCCTTCCCTTCTGACTTAACCTTTAGTATTTAAATCAACCATATCCAGCCCGAATATTCTTTCTATTTTCTATTCAAACGATCTAGATCTGGGCTTTCACACTTGCTCTACAATGTCAAACTCAAAATAACAATCATTGAAATGACAAAGCTATGAGATAAGACATGATTAATGCAAAACAATGTCTTTGACAGAGATATTTGAATGCTAAAGGTTACAGGTAACAAAAAATAAGGAAAAAATGGAAAGCAGCGCTTATAGTTGTTTGGTTCCATATATCTGGCTATCATCTATCTATCTATCTTATCTATCAATTTAACTCTCTCTCTCTCTCTCTCTCTCTCTCTATATATATATATATATATATATATATATATATATATATATATATATAACGAGAAGCTTTATGAAAATAGACAAAAGACGAAGGCAGGTGGAAAACAAACAAACAATTGTATTAGTATGGCGCTCAGGAAATATAAATAAAACAAGCATGAAGAAATATGTCCTATGTGTATACATGAGTGTTTATGTGTGTATGTTTGTGTGTGTGTGTGTGTGTTTGTGTATGTGTGCATGTGTGAGAGTATTTGTGTGTATGTGTGTGTGAGGGGAAGAAACTTTTTCCTCTTTTTTCCTTTTCTTCTTGGCTGATTCACTGGTGTAAAGGTAACACGCTTAGTTATGTTAACAAAGGAATGTGTGTTCAACTCCCTTGCAGATGGGAAAGCCTTCTTTTTTCCTATAGGTGCAGGAGTGGCTGAGTGGTAAGTAGCTTGCTTACCAACCACATGGTTCTGGGTTCAGTCCCACTGCGTGACACTTTCTACTATAGCCTCGGGCCGACCAAAGCTTTGTGAGTGGATTTGATAGATGGAAACTGAAAGAAGCCCATCGTATATATGTATATGGATATATATGTGTGTGTGTTTGCCCCCCCCCACCACCACCACCACCACCAACATCACTTGACAACCAATGCTGGTGTGTTTACATCCCCGTAACCTAGCGGTTCAGTAAAACAGAATAAGTACTAGGCTTACAAAGAATAAGTCCTGGGGTCGGTTTGCTCGGCTAAAGGCAGTGCTCCAGCATCCTTTCACATTTTAGCATCTTTAGCATCCTTTCACATTTAACTACCTTTTAATTATTTATTTTTCTTTGTATATCATAGTCTGTTCAAAGATAATTCTAGAAACAAAATATAAAATGAAAGAAACAAAAAAAAAAAGTGGGGTTGGTGGAAAATTAGGTGTAAACAAAAATAAGACCATCTTAAAGCTGAAAGTTTGTTTCAACGACATAAAGTTTAGGACATTAATTTTCAATTGATAGTCAATTATTAAAGCAACAAAAAATAATTATAATTACATATATATATATATATATTTTTTTTTGCTTTAATAATTGACTATCAATTGAAAATTAATGTCCTAAACTTTATGTCGTTGAAACAAACTTTCAGCTTTAAGATGGTCTTATTTTTGTTTACACCTAATTTTCCACCAACCCCACTTTTTTTTTTTGTTTCTTTCATTTTATATTTTGTTTCTAGAATTATCTTTGAACAGACTATGATATACAAAGAAAAATAAATAATTAAAAGGTAGTTAAATGTGAAAGGATGCTAAAGAAGACAACTCTTTTACTTTTTTACTTGTTTCAGTCCTTTGACTGCGTCCATGCTGGAACACTGCCTTTAGCCGAGCAAACCGACCCCAGGACTTATTCTTTGTAAGCCTAGTACTTATTCTGTTTTACTGAACCGCTAGGTTACGGGGATGTAAACACACCAGCATTGGTTGTCGAGTGATGTTGGTGGAGGGGGGCAAACACACACACATATATATCCATATACATATATACGATGGGCTTCTTTCAGTTTCCATCTATCAAATCCACTCACAAAGCTTTGGTCGGCCCGAGGCTATAGTATATATATATTAGGTAAGTGGGATCTTTTCAGTTTGAAGGCCAGATTTTCTTAGTTAACTAAATGATTTGAAACTTCGTATACTGGTAGAATGTGTCAAAAGAAAACTTAATTGTAACCCAAAATGAAAACGGAATTGTAATTTCTAAGTTTAACGTTGTTTAATAATTCGAATTTTAACCAATGGTATTCTTTCTTTCGACCTCATATTATTTACTGCCTCTCAAAATATTGTTACTGTGACGTAAACAGCTATTTTGTGACGTAGTTAACGTAAACATGTAAACAGACCTACAGATTCGTTTGTAACGTAAACATCCGTTCATCGTAAATAGCTAAATTCGCTTGGCATCGTACACAGCTTTTTCAGTTCCCTAGAATTATATTTCAAAGAAAATAAAAAGAAAAAGATTCATGCGCATAAATATCCATCCTTAGACATCAGAAAATGAGTGTTTAAATTATTTTCCATTGTTTGCATTGCTTACACGCACACACATACATACATACATACTAAAATTACATCGTTGGAGCAGTAATTTATTTATGTATTTTTTGTTATACAATTTATTTTTAAGCTGAATCCCTATCCTGCCATTAACCCCTTTCTTATAAAATATTTGAAGAATCTGGGGTGTAGGTATTGGGCCAGTATTGGAACTTTTAACTTCTTGCTCTCTATCTTATGATCTCCGAAATTTAAGAATCTTGTGTTAACTCGGCTCTTATTATTACTCTGACTCTGCCACCACCTCAATGCAAAGACTATCAATATCAGAATCATCTTCACAACCACCACTACAACCATTACTACAACCTCGAATGCCACCACCACAACCATCTTCTGCAACCACAACCCCAAGATCAATACCAGCATCATATTCAAAATCACCAATTCCACCACCACTACACTCTGCAATGTCTTCAACTCTACCATCCATGAGACATCCTAACATAATCAATGCTACTACTACTATCATCATCATTATCATCATCATCCACTGCCGCCACCACCACCACCACCACCTCTACAAAAACACCAACACTATAATTTCTGCCATCATACACATCCACTGTCACCACTACACCACCACTGCCATGATAACCACATCTACCACCTGCAACACCATTGCCACCACTATCTATGAGACATCCGAAGTTAGAAACTACTTTCACTTTCTAGTTGCTCTTTGAGTTTATCCTTATATATAAAAGAGAGGTTGTGCGTCTGTCTCCTACGATTTAGATTCCTAACTACTCCCACATTTTGCGGTGCAGTTTAACCAAAACCGGGTATCTTATAGTCGTGATTCATATCGAGCCCTTCTGGGTATTAGCGCGCGTCTACGATGAGTCTACGATTAAAAAAAAAATTACCATCATTTTTTTCCATTTTTAATGCATTTTTTCGATATTATATAAGGGAAGTAACTCTCTAAAAATGTCTACGATGAGTCAACGATTTAAAAAAAATTCACCATCATTTTTTTTCCATTTTTAATGCATTTTTTTTTGCTATTTTTTGGCTATAACTCTCTAAAAATGCTTATATAGTTATTTCCCTTACAAACCCGAGCAACGCCGGGCGATACTGCTAGTTATATCTAATCTATCTCTCTAAAAGATGCAAAGCAAGTAGCATTGAATGGTGAATGGATGTGAGCAGAAAGAGAGTAAGTTCCATTCCAGTTTACAACAATTATAGAATTATTCTCAAACCATAAATGAAGGGTGGAGAGGAGTGAAGGAGGAGTCATGTTTCCTCTGAGGGGTTACAGAAGTAATAAGCACTGAAAAGTGGAGTTTGCGTTATTATTTTTGTTTCATAGTTTACAACTATTTCTACAAATTCATTTTGACTTATCTTCAATCATGTTTATAAACGTGACCGCTGTGCCGTCCACTATAAACATTGATTAATGTCCTATATTTAAGCGATAGACAAACACTTCAGCATATTATTTTTTGTAGAGAGTTGCGAGGGATCATTTCTATGAACGGGGTATCTGTACAACGGATATGACTACATCATTAATTGTGGAGTCGTTTAAAAACACGATGCAAGATTAAGTCAACATGGAATTTTTGAAACAATCATAAATTGTTCTATATTTTAGAGATGAGGAATTCTGTACAATATTTACATTGGACGGATATTTGTCCTCATCTTGTTTGTTGCTACCACAAAATTTCGGCTTCATCAGGTGTCCTGGTAGAATTTTGAATCCAACCCTAGGTTCTAAGGTGCCACGCAGTGTGAATGAACCCGAAACTATGTGGCTGGTATGGCTGGTCAGGGAGTCACCTTTGCTTTCGCGCCTTTTACGTTCTTAGCCGTGGGAGACGTCTATATTGCTAAGAGTATAAAAAGTGTGAAACCAATGGTAACGTCCTGACTGGTCGTAAACCACAACTACATTAGATATTACTACGATATATCTAAAAAAAACATTTACTTGTCTCAGTCATTCGACATATTCTATCGGTTAATTTCGTCGAACTTCTAAGTTGCGGGGATGGAAAGGAAGTCAACAAGCGGTTGTCTGGGACAAGCACGAAGCTAGCCCCCTCCGGCCCACAAACACGTATATACGACGGGCTTTTTTCAGTTTCCATCGTCCAAATCTATTTGACCTAGTGACCAGGCAGCAAACTTCTTGTCACACAGTCACTAATACGCTATATATATTATATAATATAATATATATATATATATGTGTGTATATATATACACGTCCCCGTAGCTTAGCGTTTTGGAAAAAGAAACCGATAGAATAAGTGCTAGGGTTCCAAAGAGTAAGTCCTGGGGTCGATTTCTATAACTAAAAAACCTTCAAACTCTGCTTGTTGTTCTTTCACCTGTCTTCGTCGTTTGTTTTCTGTAAATTTGAACTACACACACACGCGCGCGCGCACACACACACACACACACTCACACACACACACACGCACACATACACACGCACACACACATATATATATAGATAAAAGATTAATGAGTGCGTGCGTTACATAAAATATATCTTCAGGATTAAAAAAAAGACAACAAACGGAAAATATGACATATCTATATATATATAATTAAAAATAAACGTATTGTAAATAAACAAACGAACACATACTAAATGCACAGGCGAACAGAAAACACACAAGGTCACAAATTCTTCATCAGTTATCAGCAAGAGGAGTCAAACGCAATTTCGGGCATTATCGATACTATTGTTTCTTTCGCTGTTCGCAAAAAAGTTCGTATTCCATATTTTCGTATTTCGTATTTCCTGTTGTTTACCTTCTGTGACGTCCTGAACCCATATATGCATATGTATATACATATATATGTAAGTATATACATACACACATACATACATACATACATACATACATACATACATACATACATACATACATACATACATACATATTATATATATATATATATATATATAATATATATATATATATATATATATATATGGCATTATCTATAAACATTACAATTGTTTCGACACATTTTTACACTTGTTCATTGGTGAGATGTTGTGTAATCATTATCACCAATTCAAGGTGTGAAATGCACCTTCTTTGAGTAAGACTTTATACGAGCTTTATATAGCATACCACAAGGGTTTTACCCGTATATTTACTCGCGTATGTGTGTATATGTATAAAAGCGGAGCAAGAGTACACACGAAGACAGAAAGTGTCGCTGAAGAGTTCACAGAGGTGTGACGAAAGATTTCCGGACGATAAACATAAATTAGAATAAGAACAGTAAAAATGAGTGAAAAGGGAATTATATAGTGCGCCTGTTTATTTGGCAAAAAGAGGGAAAAAATAACTATCTCGAAATACAACAATATCTGTTTCAACGCACGGTTTCACATCAAGAATCTTGCAGCACACATATAAAAGGATATATTTACAGAAAACAACAAAAGACGAAGACAGGTGCAGGAATAACAAGCAGGTGCATTAGTTTGACTGAATATATATAGAGAATACGAAACGAGTTCCCTATGGATACCGTATTTATTACAACGAGTGGCTTGTAAACGAGTTGTAATAAATACGGTATCCATAGGGAATGAGTTTGGTATTTTATTTATTACACACGAATAAACGACCATATTTTATTAACCCAATAACTAAATTCTTCACGTTTAGTTGTAACTTATGAATGACAAAAGTAGTGCCGTCACCGTGACGTCGGGTCATCACCATGGATTGACCAATCAGAAGCAGCGCTGCCACCGTGACCTCGGGTCATCACCATGGATTGACCAATCAGAAGCAGCGCTCGCAGTATCTGACATATGTTAGATACCAAAAATATCTCAAAGTGTTCTCACTCACATGTGTGTAATAAATATATATATAAATATTTAGTGTAGGAAGAAACGAAGATTTAACAAAATTCCTTTTTATTATTTTCTACATATGTTTCAAAGGCTGCAAAGTCCCTAATTCGGATTGAATAAGGAGTCCATTTTGCAGCCTTCTCTTCAGGAAAATCCAGGAACTTAATTCTCCAACAAAATGCACAGCAAGCTTTTCACAAACGCTCACGAGGAGCCCATGGAATAAATGGCACAAACTGTTTATCTATATGCGTTGACGCCAGGCTGGGTGAAAGCAGACGAGAATGTCCGTTAAGATAGTTCAAGGTCAGAATCCGGTTAGGAGAAGGGGGGGGGGTACAGGAAAATCAAAGAGTGTGAATGTATTCTGTATGACTGGTGTTTATATTTGAATTATTTTAGAAGGGTGTGCTAGAGTGTTTGAGTGTGAGAAATTGCTTCATGTATGTGTGTGTGCGTCTATGTATGTGTGGCAGTGTGTTTCGAAGGCAGCAAGAGAGAGATATATAGCAGGTATTAATGGTCAAGCAACAGAAAAGACTGTATATATATATATATAAATTAGAAAAAAAACACCTTTTATCAATTCATGATATATACGATTTATTTATTATTTTGCACATTACTTAATCATCGGTATATTATTATTTTATATTTAATATTTCTATTATATGTAATTTTCTAGATGGTGTAATTTAATTGTTCATTTTGAATTGATAAAAGGTGGTTTTTTCTAATTTTATATATATATATATTATATTTCGTGAAATTTGAATTAGTATTTCTAAATTGAATTTTTCCCTGTAAGTTATGTATAATATTCCCTCAAATTTTATATATATATATATACACTGTATATATATATATATATATATATATATATATACACTGTATATATATATATGTGTATATATATATATATATATATATATATATATTATATATATATATATATACTGTATATATATGTGTATGTTTGTATATATATATATATATCTTTATATATAAAAGTGAAGTTGTGTGTCTGTCTCCTACGATTTAGATTCCTAACTACTCCCTCATTTTGCGGTGCAGTGTAACCAAAAGCGGGTATCTTATAGTCGTGATTCATATCGAGCCCTTCTGGATATTAGCGCACGTCTACGATGAGTTTACGATTTTAAAAAAAAATTACCATAATTTTTTCCGCATTTTTAATGCATTTTCGCTCGGTTTATATAAGGGAAGTAACTCTCTAAAAATGTATTATTAAATCTCAGAATGTAAAAAGCTACAGTAACACTCCCCCTTTGTGGTTAGCCATATTGAGATGGCTATTATACTTTACATCTCTAAAAATGCTTATATAGTTATTTCCCTTACAAACCCGAGCAACGCCGGGCGACACTGCTAGTATATATATATATATATATATATATATATATCTCTTTTATTCTTTTATTTGTTACAGTCATTTGACTTTGGCCATGCTGGAGCACTGCCTTTAGTCGAGCAAATCGACTCTGGGAGGATATTCTTTGTAAGCCTAGTACTTATTCTATCGGTCTGTTTTTGCCACACACACACCACATACATACACACACACACACACACATACATATATACACATACGCACACACACTCACACACGTATACACACATACATCTTGTTGATTCTTGGGAGCGTCATTATGCCAATAACGATATGGTTACACATCTGACCAACTTCGTAATCGATCGTTTGTTTGGTTAAACAATCAAAGTTTTATTTCTTCGTGAAAGTCCGTTCGTCGCTATTTTTCGCGACCTTTTCAATAGCTTGTCCTTTCTCTTCAACGTCTGCCCTGAAATTTGGCCGCGAATTAATCTTATGTCTGCGTGCATGCATGCCTTTCTATGTGTGTGTAGATGTGTGTTTGCTTAGAAGAATAAGGGTGAGAGGAAAGGAGATTATGTGCGTGCGTGCGAGTGTGTATGTGTGTGTGTGTGTGTGTGTGTGCGTGCGTATGTGTGTGGTTGTGTGTACACTCGTGTGACTACTTGCATGTGTATGTGTACGTGTGTGTTAGTGTGTGTAGCCATCCATGACTAGGTATGTGCATGTATAACTGTGTCTATATACGCACATAGATTTATATGCAAGAGGCGGCGAGCTGGCAGAAGCGTTAGCACGCCGGGCGAAATGCTTAGCAGTATTTCGTCTACGTTCTGAGTTCAAATTCCGCCGAGGTCGACTTTGCCTTTCATCCTCTCGGGGTCGATAAATAAAGTACCAGTTTCGCACTGGGTCGATGTAATCGACTTAATCCGTTTGTCTGTCCTTGTTTGTCCCCTCTATGTTTAGCCCCTTGTGGGTAGCAAAAGAAATATATATCATGTATATGTGAATAGAAGCAGGCGTGACTGTGTTGTAAGCTGTTCCGGGTTCAGTCCAGCTGCGTGGCACTTTGAGCGGGTGTTTCTACTATAGCCCTGGGTCGACTAAACCCTTGTGAGTAGATTTGGTTGACGGAATCTGAAAAAGCTTGTCATATATGTGTTTATCAATATTTAGCAGAAGCAACAGAGTGACTCGGGGGGCGAGAGTTTCGTTCATTGACACTTGTCAAACTACACACAGACACACAACAAACACACACACACACACACACACACACACACACACGCACACACACACACACACCACACACTCACACACACACATACATATGCATGAGTGGCTGTGTGGTAAGTAGCCTGCTTACCAACTACATGGTTCTGGGTTCAGCCCCATTACGCGACGCCTTGGTCTTCTACTAGAGCCTCAGGCCAACAAAGCCTTGTGAGTGAATTGGTAGACGGAAACTGTGTGTGTGTTTGTGTTTGTGCCCCCGATGGTGGCAAGTATATACATAATATTATTGTTCTTTCTTGCGAAATATATAGAATTACTTTAAAGAAGTGTTCGGGTCGAAACAAGTAAAAGAATAAAAGAAAGAAAAGAAAGAATATATATATATATATATGTACATTTTTACTTTTATATACATTTATATTTATTGCATATCTTTTACTTTTTTATATTTATATATAACTAGCAGAGATACCCGGCGTTACCCGATATTACATTCAATTGGAGAATTAGACTTTTCTGTTATATCTTCTGTGATGAACTGGAATATCTATGTTTCGAATTTCATCAAAATTGCAGATGAGAGTTATTTCAATCTTTACACACCCTAAAAAATTGTAATCGTGCCACATGTATCCCATAATCCTGATTTTTATGCGCATATTCCAAAATTCCAGTCTTATTTAACTTGTTAAAAAGATTTTGTTCCTGAAAAATGAAGGTCATGGAGCTCTAAAATGTGAGAGTTAAGGCCCCTGTTGGGGGTGGGCATCTTAATGTCAACCAGAGAAGTTGAATTGTTGAAAATCTTTTTAACTTGGGTCTTATATCTATTGCTTGAATTTCTTTGAAATAGGAAATATATGTTCACTGGGTTTGTAAAAGAGAGCAAAGCTACAGGAAACCAAAAGACGAATGATCACAATAAGCAGTCAGTTACCCTACCCTAGTCGTTACCACTCCTAATGTAGGATTCCTCACCATCCAGGTGACAGGCACAGCCGTAAGATGCATTACAAATCTATAGCAATTGGAAGGGCGTGACCCAACTGAAATCAACATTAACAACTGTTTGACGTGATAGCTAAGGAGAAATGAAAGTGTCACCTCTGTAGTTTGCAAATGACCACTATACTGATACGTAACTGGACAGAATAAATTTAAAATCTATAAATGTCTTTGAATAACCAGTCACTCATCTGGGAAGGCCTTGAAATCAATGTTACCATCTGGGGACTATGTGTGACCGAGTGATAATAAAAAGACTGAAAGGAGGTCTGCAATCAAATAAATTTTACTCTACACTTTGCAACTGAATCAGTGGAGGCAAATATGCCTCTCATTTACTTGACAATTTATGCAGTGTGTATGTCAAAGCAAACTGTTACACTGTTGTACCATTGAATTACAAATAATGCTCATCTTTTATGCTCGGGTAACCCTACAGCTTCCAAGAGCACAACTGTATTCATTTTTGCTTAGATAAAATGACAAAATTGTTGTTAAGTCCCCATGGAGGGGTCTTTCTAACTTTGTAAGATGAAATTTTATAGATATTACTTCATTTGTGTCTAATGTCTATGGTTAAAATTTCATCAACAGCAAAAATATATGAATTGTCATGGGTGTTATGGCCCTTATGCATAGAATATAATTTCCAAATTTCATAAAGATCCATTCAGTACTTTTGACTAAGTTTTGGATCATAAAAGAAATTACTAAAATTTGGGATTTAAGGCTCCCATTAGGGTGTTTTATATATATATATATATATATATATATATTATATATATATAATATATATATATATATATATATATATATAGATACACACACACATGCACACATACAAAGATAAATTGATAGATACAACTGAGTGAGCAAACAAAAATATGAGACACAGCCTAGTGCTTTTTTATGTTGATAAGCCTAGTACTTACTCTATTAGTTTGTTCTTGTGAAACCAGTAAGTTATGTGGATGTAAATAAGTGAACAGCAGTTGTGAAGCAGTGATGAGGGCGAAACACAGAGACAAAGACACACACATACACTTATATATATACATACATATATATACGATTTATTTGTTACAGTTCCTGTCTACGAAATCCATATATATTGTTGTTGGCATCCTTTTTGTCTCGGGAGACAATGGAGTTGGGCATAAAATAATCTTGTCCGGTTTTTACATTTCATGTCCTAATACATCTCTTGCTGTGGCTGTGTAGTCCTAGCCGGGACAAACACTCCCTCTGGCAGGTGCCGTAAATGTAGCGAAGACTTTGCCTGACTGGTTGTAATGTCATCGTTTCTTGTTGACGTCTTTTCTTGTCTTTCCATTTCTCCTTTCTCACTATGTCACTCCTTTGTGTTCCCTTTTTCACGGTACGTCGCCAATCTCCACGGTTGCTGGCAACTGCTTCCCAGTTGGTAATATTGATGTTGCAGGCATTCATGTCCCTTTTGCAAACATCCTTGTATCGTAAGAACGGTCTTCCCACAGACCTAGTGCCCCTAGCAAGCTCTCCGTTGAGTATGTCCTTGGGGATTCTGCCATCTTCCATACGGCTAACATGTCCAAGCCATCTCATACGTCTTTGTGTGAAGAGTGCAAACATGCTTGGTATTCCTGCTTGCTTGAGGACATCTTTGTTAGGGACATGATTCTGCCATTTGATGCGATGGATTTTCCGGAGACAGCGCAGGTGAAAGATATTTAGGCGACGTATGGCGTCGTATGGCGTGTGTATGGCGTCAAAGTCATACAGTAGAGTGCTAAGTACACATGCCTGGTAAATCTTCATTTTTGTGGTCTTGGTCAGCTTATTGTTGTCCCATGCGCGTTTGGTGAGTTGGGCCATCACAGCAGCTGCCTTGCCAATGCGTATATTGAGCTCAGCATCAAGGGATAGGTTGTAGGTGACGGTAGAGCCAAGATAGGTAAACTTCTCCACCTCCTATACTCTGTGGTCTCCAATATGTATGTTTGGGATGTCCGATGTAGCCTGACCCATGATGTTGGTCTTCTTGAGGCTGATAACTAAGCCAAAGTTGCCAAATGCTTGCTCAAAACAGTTGCTGTGCCTTCGTAGGGCTTCATCTGTGTGTGATACTAGAGCGGCATCATCAGCAAATAGCATCTCCTTGATCAGGATGCTTCTGAAATTTTGGTCTTGGCACGCAGACGCGAGAGATTGAACAGTTCCCCATCACTTCTACTGTGCAGAAACACTCCATCATCTGATGTCTCAAAGGCATGTGACAGCAGCAGCGAGAAGATGCCAAATAATGTAGGAGCAAGGACACAACCTTGCTCTACCCCATTTTTTATTTGGAAGGCGTCTGATGTTGAACCATTGTGCTGTATGGTGCCTTGCATATTAGCATGGAATGATTTGATGATCCTCAGCAGCTTTGGTGGACATCCGATTTTTTGGAGCAGGATGAAGAGGCCTTTTCTACTTACCAAGTCAAAGCCCTTTGTCAGATCAATGAAGGCCATATATAATGGCATGTTCTGCTCTCTGGACTTCTGAAGTTGGCGTATGGAGAATATCATGTCAATAGTTGATCTGCTTCTAAAGCCACACTGCGATTCTGGATAAATTCGAGAAGCAATTAGTTGCAGCCTGGACAGGATAATGCAAGCAGAGGCCTTTCCAACTGTGCTTAGAAGAAGATATTCCACGGTAATTGTTACAATCATCACGGTCACTTTTATTTTTGTAAAGCGTAATGATGTTAGCATCCCGCATATTCTGAGGGACTGTACCCTCTTACCTGCACTGACACAGAAGCTCATGAATGTGCCGAAGCAGGATGGTGTTTTTGCCGGTTTTGATGATCTCTAAGGGGATGCCGTCTTTTCCCGGAGCCTTGTTACTTGCTAGGGAGTCAATAGATTTGGTGAGCTCTGCTATAGATGGCAGACTGTCAAGTTCACACATGACTGGCAAGATCTTGACACCCTCGATTGCAGCCTCAGCTACTACCGTGGTCTCTCGTGAGTAGAGATCCTGGTAGTACTCCATCCATCTATCCATTTGCTTGCTTTGGTCCCTGATGAGATCTCCAGTAGTTGATTTCAGAGGGGCTGAGGTATTTGCGGATGGACCGAGGGCCTTCTTCAAACCGGCATACATCCCACGGGTGTCGCCACTGTCAGCAGCTGACTGGATACTCTGACAGATTTCCTTTCAATACCCATTTGCATAGCGTCTGGCAGTCAGTTGGGTTTTATTTCTTGCCTTTCTGAGTTCTTCGTGTGACTTTGTAGAAGAACCACTCTTGTATTGCATCAGAGCTGTACGCTTTGCTTCGATAACTGGTTCCAGCTCTGAGAGCCAGCACTGAACAAAATCTGGGTTTTACCTTTCTCTCATTCCGAAAGTATCTATTGATGTGGTATACAAAGCTTCCCTGATATAATTCCACTACTTTCAGCAGAGGAGGTTGGGCAGCTACTGAGGGCAACCTTGATAAAAACAGCAAAACATTGTCGCAGTGTAGGGTTCGAGGTTCTGGCAGTGTTAATGCGTGGTTGGCTAATTTTCTTGGAGTGATGGACTTTTAGGCAGAATCCTCACCCTTCTTATTAGTGAATGATCTGTCTCACAATCCGCGCTACGGGTCAGTTGAACAGAATTCAGAAAGGATCTTCGTGTAATGATGAGATCCAACTGATGCCAGTGGTGAGATCTTGGATGTCTCCAAGATGCCTTGTGGGATGTCTTGTTGGGAAAGAATGTGTTGGTGATGCACAGGTTATGGTATGTGCAAAATTCAAGTAGTCTCTGGCTATTGTCATTCATGTTGCCAATACTAAAACACATACACTTACATATATACATACATATATATACGATTGATTTCTTTCAGTTCCTGTCCACGAAATCCATATATATATATATATATATATATATATATATATATATATATATATATCTATACATACATATATATATGTATGTACACACACACACACAAAGATAAATTGATAGATACAACTGAGTGGGCAAACAAAAATGTGAGACACTGCGTAGAGCTTTTTCAAATTTTGATAAGCCTGGTACTTATTCTATCAGTTTCTTCTTGTGAAACCAGTATGTTATGGGGATGTAAATAAACGAACACCAGTTGTGAAGCAGTGATGAGGGAGAAACACAAAGACACATACACAGACTTACATACATACATACATACATACATACATATTATACGATTGATTTCTTTCAGTTTCTGTCTACAAAATCCACTGACAGGCTTTGGTTGGTCTCAGGCTATAGTAGAAGACACATGCCAAGTTACCACACAGTGGACTGAACTGAGAACCATGCGTTTTGGAACCATAAGAATACTTATGCATAAATCTAAAATCTTAAATAATTTCTTTGTTATTGTAGTATATATCAGTAAAAAAAAATGGAATATTCCCAAAATTGCATGATTAACTAAATGATTTCCATTTCTTATTTAAACGTGAAAATCTTGAAAAAAAAAAAATGATGGATGTGATATAATGACACTTATTCGTGGACGCTCAACAACAATAGAAAAGAATATTTTTTTTTGACGCGAATGTTTTGTCCCGCCTGGTCGGCACCTATATAAAATCACTGTTGCTACTAAAAAGAAAAAAAAAAAAGTAAGTTGGTTTTTTTCGTTAGTCGAATTTATTTGACCAATTTCAGTGAAGACGCTGAGGAGGGGTAGGCCAATAATGGCCAGCCCGAAGGCGGACAGAGCGGAAGTCCAAACCCAGGTCCTTAGTCCAGAGATGTCCAACCTGGAAGGAATAATGGCTAATGCTATACCCGACATTTTCTCGGACGAGGAGGAAAGTGGGAGAGTCAGAAAAGTATAGATGTGCCAAGCATGGCAAGGAAGGTGCTAAACTTCGCCGAGGCAGCTAGTCCGAAGGAAAGAAGGATTACCTAACCAGGGTGGAAGAAGCGAAGAAGATAGTGTCTCGAGACGGGTACAAGATTAAACTAAACCAGATGAAAGAATCTCTCGAAGAGATAGAGAAGAGAACGGTAATATTCAAAACATACCGTAACATAGAAAGGAAAATAGACTTTTCGTCGGAAAAGGATGTGGAGGCGTGCCTACTACCCATCTGGATAAAATCACATTTTTAACCAGGGGTAAGAGGTACAGAACTGTGGAAACTAGGTTCAAGACAGAAGAAGAAGCGAGGGGAACATTCAATGAAGCCCCTAAAAACAGGCACAATAACCCTTCTACCTATCTATAGAGGAAGGCGTATTTCAAAAATTACGGTTGCCAACATACCGCCGGAGATCGAGCCGAACTGATAGTGGCTGGGGTCACTGCAGGACTGGAAGACCAAATGGAAGTGCGTGATGCCACGGTGGTAGAAGCCAAAAAGTGGCATGGACAGAAAGTACAAATTATTGTACAGGCAGAGCAGGTCGCCTTGGAAGAGATAGGCGAGGTCATCGAAATAGGAGAGAGCCGGATGGCAGTAATGGTGGAGGGCCGGAAGCCCAGGTGTTTCACCTGTGGCAAGAAGGGCCACATCAAAAGGACTGTAAGCCGGCGGAGGAAAAGAGCGTACCCACAAAACCAAGTGCTCAAGTGGCGGCTACAGAAACGACTGCCGCAACAGAAGTAGGGGAGGGGTGGTCACAGGTTGCTGCGACAAAACGAAAGCACAACAACCCTCCCCGGAGAAAATTATAAGCAAAGAGAAGAGAGAAGTAAAGAAGGCGAAGAAGCCGGAGAGGAGAACAGGGTGTATGTGGCGATGAATACCGCAAACAGAGAAGTGGTACGCAGAGTGGAGACTCAACACGTCGAGGAGGTGGAGATGGAAGCGAAAGGTGGAGGCTGGAGATGCTACGTGATGGGACTGAAAGGGTTCAACACGTATGCAAACGACTTTAGAAAGACGTAGGCACACCCAGAATGAGCAAGGAGGATGCCCTGAAGGATGCAGAAAGAAAGAACAACAACGCGCCGAGTCCACGTTCATCTGAGGCAGAAGAGACGGGTCCCCCCCCGCCGGCCGGATCCAGAGGAAATAAGGTAGGCAAACTATGGCTGTTTACGTTGGTTGCATAAATGTGCGCGTCCTGGTAGCGAACTGGAAACAAGGTCGTTTTCTAAACGATATCAGGGCGCGGAACTTAAATGTAATTGTCGCTACTGAGACACGAATCGAAGGGCCAAGAGATCTACTCCCGCTCATGGAAGGCTACGAGAAATTTATTTCTCCTGGACGGCATGTGGGCGGGAGTGGGGTGTTGGTTCTGCTTAAAAAAGATAGTGTCGCAGAGAAAAAGTTGATTTTTTTCTGATTCAGAAGGTAGGCTGGTCGTCTTAGATCTGACGTTCAGTTGTGGTAAAGAAATCAGGCTGGTGGCGGTGTATGCACCTAATACGGGTCAGACTGATTTTTATCGAGGCTGGAGAAGTTTCTTGGCACGTCAAAATCCATAGTCATGTTAGGGGACTTTAATGCCATAGTCGACGCGCGCGTCGATGGCATTGGCTCGAAAGATAGGAAACCAAACGCTGGCTTCCGGGATCTACTGAGTCACTTTCAGCTGGTAGATCCCTACAGACTTGAATTCCCGAACGCTCCACAGTGGACGTGGTTAAGTGGCGACGGGTCTATCGGGTCTTACATAGACAGAATTTTTTATTAGAAAATAGATAAAGGATTAGTTAAGTGTCCATAGTTTCACACGGTCAGTTACAGCGATCACAGGATGGTCACTGGCGAACTGAACCTAGATAAGTTAGGTAGTAGGGGATCCGGCTACTGGAAACTCAATAAGTCCCTCTGGCTATTG
Organism: Octopus sinensis; assembly: GCF_006345805.1. Lineage (NCBI taxonomy): Eukaryota > Metazoa > Mollusca > Cephalopoda > Octopoda > Octopodidae > Octopus > Octopus sinensis. The sequence continues at coordinate 35,365,312 of NC_043011.1, read as the reverse complement.
AGGAGTACAGAAAGCGGATCGAGTTAGTAGTGAAGAGGGCGTTAACCGGTTCCATTATTAACAACAAATGGTGGTACGCCCTCAAAAGAGCCATAAAATACGAGTCCGTTAGATACAGCATAGGTCTAGCAACTAGCAGGCGTAAGAAAGAGATGGGGCTAGTTAAGGCCTTAGAGGAAGCCATGAGAGCTGGCGATGGGGCCAGGTTAGGCTGAAGAGACTGGAGTTGAACCAGCACCTCGAAGCCCAACATATGGGTTGTATCGTCAGAGCTAGAATTCGCGGAATGGGGTGCGAGGGTATCAAGGCTGCCGGATGGGCACGAGTTGTGGAGGCTCAACGTGGAAACGATTCCACAATTAAGTCTGTGACGAATGGGCGAGGTGATGTGATCATCGAAACAGAGGAGATGTGTCGGACGTTCAGGAGCACTTCGCTCGGCTCTTTGGGGGGCGACGGCGGACCGGAGGAGAGGGTGGACCTAACGGACATCCTCGCCGGGCTGCCGCGCCTCTCGGGGCAGGATGCGGAGAGCTGTGAAGCGTCGATCTCGCCTGAGATAGATAGCTGAGGTCCTGGCCGACTGCGGTGAAGGCAAGGCGCCGGGGATCGATGGTTTACCTTACGAAATATATAAAAGAATGCCAGACTTGTTCGGGAACGTGCTGGCCGGCGTTTTCACGAACTGGCGGCAGAATGGGTTCATTCCCAGATCTGTACGTCGGGGAGTGGTGACGCTGATCAGAAAGGACCCGAGCAAGGGGGATACATAGACAATTTTCGGCCCATCACACTGCTAAACACAGAGGTGGAGATTTTGGCCAAGGTTTAGCGAAAAGGTTGACGCGTGTCGCGGGTGGTCTGATCGGGAAGGCACAAACTTGTGCGGTCCCAGGAAGAACCATCCAGGACAATCTTCACCTAGTACGCTACACAATAGAGAGGTTTGGGAATGACTCTGGCGAGGGTGGGGCATTGGTCCATTTAGACCAGAGTAAAGCGTTTGATAGGGTGAACCATCGGTACCTGGTGTCCGTGCTGGCGCAGTTCGGTCTGGGCATTGGCTTCCTCAGGTGGATCATACAATTGTACGATAACATCGACTCGATCGTTCGGGTGAATGGCTTCCTCTCGAGGCCGTTCCGCATCAACAGTCTGTTCGTCAAGGGTGTCCGCTCTCCCCGATTTTGTATGTGATGGCTCTTGAGCCATTGCTGCGAAAGCTGAGCGCCATCCCGATGAATCCAGGAGGTGGAGGATCTGTGACATCGTATGCGGACGACATCACCATCATCGTGACCGAGGTGGAAACTCCTACGTAATGTGGGAGATGCCATCAAGGCTTACGAGACGGTGACAGGAGCAAAGATTAACCGGGAAAAATCGGTCGGCTTGCAACTCGGCACCTGGAGGGGCAAGTCGATGCCTTCGAATAGCATCGTGGGATGCTGGACGGAGAGCCCGGTTAAGCTGCTAGGGATCTGGTTTGGTCCAGGTCTCCAGATAGAAAAGAACTGGTCTGAGGTGTCGGGCAAGGTGGCTCACGCGGTCGGGACTTGGTCCGGACGGTGGCTGTCCTGAAAGGGAGGGCGGAGGTGGCCAATGTGTTTTTAGCATCGGTCATCACCTACGCCTGACCGTCGTCCTTGTCCGGATTCGTGGTTGAGCAAGTTGGAGAGACAGATCTTCCACTTTTTGTGGAAGGGAAGTGCTCCTCTTGTAAGACGTTCTATCTGCTGTCAGAAACCGTTAAAGGGTGGCTTGGGGATGCCTTGGCTGATGATGCGCAGAGATGCGCTGAGGTTAAGGCACCTTTGGCTCTACCTGGATGGTGAACGGGTGTGGTCCCGCTTGCGAAGCAGATGTTCCCCAGCTTTGTCAGTTTCGGTGGCAGAGAAACCTGGTTTCGTCGCAGACTTAGATCGAGCATGTGGTATTCGGAGTGCCATAAGGCACTCTGCACTTCCGCAAGTCGGGCAATGCCGGCGGCTTTGGTACCACCGCTGCTTTTTATAGCAGGTTGGTAGAGGCGGAAATGACGATGCCTTAGGAAGGACCTTGGGCCTCGATAGAAATCAGTTGGACAGCCTGTTCCGAAGGACGTTCGGGCCGAAGACATTGGATAACTTCCAGAAGTCTTTGACCTGGCAATGTTTCAGAGGAGCTTTACCCGTTCGGGATAAACTCACAAGGCATGGTTGGAGTGGACCATCGAACTGCCAAGATGCGAGCGCGATCTGGAAACAGTCTCGCACGCTATTGTTCAGTGTCCGAAAGTCTCGGACGTGTGGGTATATGCCGAACACCTGTTGTCGGACGGAAGAAGAGTACAGCTATCGGCTGAGACAATTATAAAAATTGACTCGCCTAGCTTTTTGACAAGTGAAGGTAAGCATGCTTCTTCAGTACAGTAGCAGTAGCGAAAGAGTGTATATGGAAGACCAGAATGAAACGGTAACGACAGGCACCGTGATCTCTGGCTCCGCCTTGGTGACCTATTTGGTTCCACCTAAAAAGAAAGGTGGAGTTGGAGAAGAGGTGTCTGTCTGCGTGTGAGTTCGATAAAATATGGAAGCGTGTGGCACGGTTGCTGCGAGTGAGAGGAGCCACGTAAACATGCTGTAGGTTGGCTGCCGTGTTTCGGTGGGAATAGCAGGCTCGTGGGGTCGGCAATCCTGGTGTTACCGCTTCATGTGTTACCTTTATGTTGTGTTGTGTTGTATATCATTCATTTATCCGATTTTTTGTAATTTTTTTTTTTAAAAAAGTTCATTTTTTTCTGTAAATACCATCTGTGTCTCATGACCCCAAATCATGATGTATTGTCCCATTCTTCGTTGGCCCCTTGTGGGTAATAAAGAATCATAGACACTCAACAACTGAACCTTATCATGCAGTGCCTTACTGCTTTCTCTGCTGGATTTTACCTCGAGAAAGAACCCTGAGGAAGGAGGGCTGAATTTCGAATACCTCGTACAACAAACGGCTGCAGGTTAGGAAAAAAATTTAATCGCCTCTTTCAATTCAGGTTTTCATTTTTCATGTTTTATTTGTATTTCATTGTTATGTTTATATTGGGTTGTCCGGAAAGTTCGTTCCGATTTTTAAAGGAAAGTACATGGTCACTAAATACTCTTCCCAGAATTGGGGTGGTTTCAAGGCAAATAATTCATCAAGGTATCTTTTTACGTCATCTAAGGAATTGAAATTTTCACCATTAAGACTATTCTGCAGAGACCTGAATAAGTGGAAATCCGAAGGAGTGATATCTGGTGAATATGGAGGGTGGGGTAAGTCACCCCAGCCAAGCTGCAGCAATTTTTGTCTGGTTCCCAAAGCATCAAATGCTGATAATGAATTTTTCTCATCTTTTAATTTAAAGGTTTACAGAATTAACACAGGTTATTGGAACATAAACCTTCTTCCACGAAAAGATAGATTAAACTGTGCTCCAAATGGAGTGTAGTCAAATCCTATTTTATGGACTCAAACATGTTCTAAAATAAGTCGAAAGATAAGCTACGATAAATCTGCAAGAACTTTCCGGACAACCCAATATTTCTATATTTTTATCATGAAATTTTTAATATAAATATGTGGATATTCGTATGGAATAATACCTCATGTGCTACATCTGAATTTTCTTGTCTGAATGTTTTAAGACAAATATCCGAAATTTTTATCGTATACCACATTTTATTAATACTTAGCTCATATACGGAGACAAAAATGTTGTACTATATACTGCAGGTTATCTCCATTAAAATTATATTTAGCATTAGAATTCTTCAAGTAGTATAAAAATGGTTATTGTCTGCATCATTCGAAAGCGAAATAAATTTTGCATAAGGTGTAAAAGATAAAAAATAATTTGTATGGTGTTAGTAACAAAATATTTTGTAAGAAATAGGACTTTTATCGTCTGTCTTAAATATATTTTCGCCAGTGTATATATCTCAGGTCATCCCATAAGTTCTGTCTGAATTTTGGATAAAGAATACAAGTGATCAAATGTTATATTTAATTGAAAGTTAATCATCAATGTACTTTCCCCTAATTATCTATGACTTACCTCCATCTATTTACAAGCTTTTTAATCCCATCAACGTAAAACTCTTTTGGTTTGAAAGCGAAGAACTCTGAAATGTCGGGTTCGACCTCCCCCTGGCTTGCGAAAGTTGTATCCCCCTACTAATTCTGTAAACTATGAAACAAATGGTATCCTGAAGGAGTAAGGTCGGGAGAATAAGTTGGATGAAGAATTTTTTCCAAACCGACCCCTTCGATCTTCTGTGATGTGATCTTTGCAATGTGGGGTTGCGCATTGTCCTGATGAAACATCACTCGTTTTCGACTCACTAAAGCGGCTCTTTTTTCCTTCAAAGCTTGGTTCAAACGCTCTAATTGCTGACAGTAGACTTGAGCATTAATTGTTGCATTAGGTGGTAACAATATAAAGTGAATTACGCCTTTGCAATCCCATCAGATAGAGTAGAACCTTTTTCCCATGAAGTTCCCTTCTCGGTTGTGGTTGAGAATTTTCCCTTTTACCAAGCCACTGTTTACGACGTCTAACATTTCGATAGAAAATCCATTTTTCATCACAAGTCTATCGAAAAGGGTGAAATGAGTTTGCGAGAATGGAGAGAAGAGCAGATGCCAACTCGGGATTTGCGGTTGCTTTCGGACAATACATAAGGCACCTATTTTCCAAGTTTAGGACCTTTCCACGTTGTTGATGACGATGAACTGTTGTATGGTTTGAAGTAAGCTTATTGTCAATTCTTCAACTGATAATGACGGATTTTCTTCAAGTAATGCCTCAAGGAGCTTGTCAAACTCAACTGGACATCCTGTTCGATATTCATCTTCAATTTTGCAGACGATCTCCTGCAAGTTCTTTCATTCGAGCACTTTGCTATAAACTGAGTGTATGTTTCGAGTCACGTCGGCATCAGAGTTTCCTTTATTGTACTCATAAAGAATTATATGTGCCTTAAATGCTCCTTGGATACTTCCATGTTGAAAGGGTTTTAATCAGAGCAATTTTAGGGTGTCCACGAAGTCTGGGTTTATGGAATAAAATCATAACATAAGAAATAATAATTTTCCTTTTTTTATTTTTGTTTAAATTAAATTAAAAAAATACTTTACTTTTCTAAATTTATTTGTTATTTTTTCTACAGATGATCGAATGATGGCTCTGTCTAAAGAAGAAAGAATCCCAGATCGAATGATGAATCTGTCTAAAGAAGAAAGAATCGAGTTAGTATTATTAAGTGGACGAGAGGATGGTCTTATCGCAAAATTGCGGAAGAATTTAATCTTCCACACCCTTGTAGGCAACCTATTTATTTTACTGCCGTCAGGAAATTGATCAAGAAATTTAAAGAAACAGGCAGTGTTTCGGATAAACCCCGTTCCGGGCGACCAAAGACTTCAGATGAAACTAAAGAGGCTGTCGAGGCTAAAGTTTCTGCTAGCTAGCCCCCCAAAATCACTTCGTCGGACATCTACGGTGTTAGGTGTTCCAAAACCAACCATCCACAAAATGCTGGTTGAGGAAAAGTTTCATCGATACAACCTACAGATATTGCATCACTTAAATTAAGACGATCCTGATAGACGAATAAATTGGATGAAAATATCAATTTTACGAAAAACTTTGTGTTGTTCAGTGACAAAGCTACGTTTTTATGTAAATGGTAAAGTCAACAGACAGAATCTTCTATACTGGTCTCGAGGTAATCCACATTGGATGAATCTATCCAAACAGCAAGACAGCAAAAGGTGATGGTGTGGTGTGGTTTTTGGAAAGCTCATGTTCTAGGAACCTTCTTCATTGAACATGTAACGGATGAGACTTATGCAAATATATTGAGAGACAAATTAATATCTTAAATTGAGTGCCTAGGCGAGGACCTTCCAAATTGGTTTCAGCAGGATGAGGCCCCTACCCATTTTGCCACAACTGTTAGAGATTGATTTAATGACACTTTTCCTCCTCACTAGATTGGAAGAAGGGGTCATATGGAATGGTCCCCTCGTTCACCAGACCTTTCTCCCCCTTGGTTTCTTTTTCAGGGTATGTTGAAAGAGAAAGTTTACTCAATAAAGATTACAGATTTAAAACACACGAGAGAATGCATTACCAGTCAGTGTGCTTAAATTGATGGCAATATAGACTTATTTAATCAAGTTCACCTGAATTTTGCAAGGCGCATCAAGTTATGCATTGAAAATGATGGAAATCACTTTGAAAATATTATTTTATTATAATTAAATAAAATTGTTTTGTTTTAAAAGTATGTGTTAATCCATGTACGCAGACTTTGTGGACACCGTCTATTATTTTGTAAAACAATATTGAATTAGTTTAAACGTACACAAATGCATAAAATAATTTTTAATTGAATTAGACATTTGCAAATACTATTAATTTCATTCAACTCTAAAAAGCAGGTAAAATTGGACAGAACTGACTGGATGACTTGATATATATAATTTATGATATTCTAGTAAGTTTCAAGTTTATAACACCTTGATATCTCATTTTATATGCCTAAGACGTTTATTTTCTATTCTGGTTTTTATATATTTCTATACATTATATTTGTATCTATAATTTATTTTAAGCCGAAACATAATACGATCCTTGTACGAACGAAAGAACAAGAATGTCCTCTGGAACATTTATCTTCCACCGGCGTTTGTAATCGAGAAATTGGAAGCCCCGAATGTAAGTCAGCGCTTTATGCATAATTCAATATTCATAGTTCTCTATTTCTAACAGAAATTCTGTCCTCAATAACTATAGATCTATTTCTAAATGTATTTCTTTTTCTTTTCCTTCATGCACTCCCGTCTGCCTCTTGCCTCTTGCCTTTGCCAAGCCAAGCCAAGCCAAGCCAAGCAGCAAGCCAAGCCAAGCCAACCAAGCCAAGCCAAGCCCAAGCCAAGCCAAGCCAAGCCAAGCCAGCCAAGCCAAGCCAAGCAAGCAAGCCAAGCCAAGCCAAGCCAAGAAGCCAAGCCAAGCCAAGCCAAGCCAAGCCACGCCAAGCCAAGCCAGCCAAGCCAAGCCAAGCCAAGCCAAGCCCAAGCCAAGCCAGCCAAGCCAAGCCAAGCCACCAAGCCAAGCCAAGCAATCCAAGCCCAAGCCAAGCCAAGCCAGCCAAGCCAAGCCAAGCCAAGCCAAGCCAAGCCAGCCAAGCCAAGCCAAGCCAAGCCAAGCCAAGCCAAGCCAAGCCAAGCCAGCCAAGCCAAGCCAAGCCAAGCCAGCCAAGCCAAGCCAAGCCAAGCCAAGCCAAGCCAGCCAAGCAAGCCAAGCCAAGCCAAGCCAAGCCCAGCCAAGCCAGCCAAGGCCAAGCCAAGCCAAGCCAAGCCAGCAAGCCAAGCAAGCCAAGCCAAGCAAGCCAAGCAAGCCAATCCAAGCCAAGCCAAGCCAAGCCAGAGCCAAGCCAAGCCAAGCCAAGCCAAGCCAAGCCAAGCCAAGCCAAGCCAAGCCAAGCCAAGCCAAGCCTCCTGTTTATAGTGGTAAGACAGTCGCCATAGCGCTCACTGTGGTCTCGTAGCCGTGGACAGTGAGCCCAATGGCGCCAGAGCGAGCTCTGGTCGCCATAGCGCTCACTGTGGTCTCGTAGCCGTGGACAGTGACCCAATGGCGCCCAGAGCGAGCTGTAAAATTTGAATGAAATTGGTTGCGTAGTTCTCAAGTTATAGGATTCACACAGACAGACAGACACATTCTTATTTCATATATATCGATATACTAGCTTATACCCCGGTGTTGACCCGGTCGTTGCCGGGTCATAGTGCTAGTCCATGTATATATGAAGTATATTATGGTTCATATTACATGTACACATATATATCCATATATATATATATATACATTTACACATAAATACATACAATGTTATATCTTGATATCGCTAGTGATAACAATACTCAAAATATATAACAGACTGGAATTGTAGGCCCCGTCTCCTTGCATTTCGACCATTGTATTTTGTCCTCCCTCTGGTGTAGAATGTGGCTACAATTCCCGCCTACCTCTACTTCTGCGGGGATATCTTTCATAGTCGCACCAAGCCACTTTTCGATGGTGCTTTCCTCCAGGTGTCCAAATCTTCTTTTTTTTTTCTACGTTGTATGCTTTATGACAATTGTAAATATATGCAAATTGTATATAGGTATGTAATATATGCAAATTGTATATAGGTATGTAATATATGCAAATTAAATATAGGTATTAAATATATGCAATTGTATATAGTATGTAAATATATAAAAATTGTTATATAGGTATGTAATATATATGCAAATTGTATATAGGTATGTAAAATATCTACAAGGTGCATATATGTATGTAAATATATACAAACTGCATATATTGTATGTAAATATATACAAACCGCAATATATATATAAATATATACAAACCGCATATATGTATGTAAAATATATACAAACCGCATATATGTATATAAATATATACAAACCGCATCTATGCATGAAATATATACAAACCGTATATATGCCATGTAAATATATACAAATTTATATATGCATACAAATATATACAAATTATATATATGCATACAAAATTATATATATGTATAATAAACGTATGAAATTATATATATGTATATAAACGTATGCAAATTATATATATGTATATAAAACGTATGCAAATTTATATATATGGATATCAACGTATTCCAATTATATAATTATATATAACGTATACAAATTATATATATGTGATATAAACGTACACAAATTATATACATGTATATAACGTTACACAAATTGTATACAGTATATAA
>NC_043011.1:35320526-35356384 GCF_006345805.1 Octopus sinensis | reverse complement strand
AGTACTCAAAATACCAGAGGTAGAGTAATATGCTTTATTTAAAAGCAGCAGAAATGTAGCAAAAGCTGTTACTCGGAGTTTCACGTTCCCGTTCGTCGGACAGTTTTGTTAAAAAAAATCAGCAATAATAAGCTAGAGGCCTTCTATGAAACTCCATAAATAACAACATAAAGCATACCAACCAATCGTCAGATATAATAAATGACATGCCTAATAACTCGCCCTCAAATAGCACGGACAATGACCTGATAAATAATTACCCCCTTCAACACAACATATGCATAGATTTACTTAATAATTTATGTGGCTGCACAGACAAAAAGAAGTGTCAATTCTCCAATATTTGTAAATCTAAAAATGTAATATACCAATGTGATGTACTCGCAAATAACCATAAGAAATCTTATATAGGAGAAACTAAAAACGAAATGATTCTTAGATACAATTCTCACCAATCTAGTTTCAGAGATAGAAGTAAAGCGAACTCTACAGGACTTAGTAGCTACATTTGCGAATCGAAAGACAAAAATGTCAACTATAGTTTTTTTTCTTCTATAGGAAATTTGAACTGGTCCGCTGATGGGTTCTTAAATTATATAAGCTTTTCATAAAAGCTTTGATCTGCGCATGTTTCATGTTTATCCTGATTAGGGGGTCATCGCTGTGCTGCACTTTAGTGTAAATGAACTACGGTGGTGAGCTCCCGAAATGGCCACACATATATGTGAATATTGAATTTGACCGGTGATATATGTCTATTGTGAACTTTGAACGTACTTGTGTGAGGGGAGTAAAAGATTTTTTGTCTGGATTCATTATATATCAGGTCATCCCATAAGTTCTGTCCAATTTTATCTTTTTAAAATTGAATGAAATTTGATAGAACTTTAGAATGCCTAATGGAATTAAAAAATAATTTTATGCTTTTGTGTACATTTAAACTAATTAAATATTATTTTACACAATAATAGAATTAAAATTTCTTTGATTAAAACCCTTTCTAACATTTGAGGCACATAATGCTTTATGAGTATTAAAAAGGAAACTCTGCAGCCGAAATGACTCGAAACATACACTCAGTTTATGGGAAAGAATACTTGAATGAAAGAACTTGCAGAAGATGGTTTTCAAAATTCAGAAGTGTAGATTTCAGCCTTCAAGATGAAGATCGAACAGGATGTCCAGTTGAGTTTGATGATAAGATCCTTGAGACATTACTTGAAGAAAATCCTGCATTATCAGTCGAAAAGTTGGCAATAAAGCTTAGTTCAAATCATACAACTGTTCATCGTCATCTTCAACAACTTGGAAAGGTTCCTAAACTTGGAAAATGGGGTGCCTCATGAATTGTCCGAAAGCAACCGCAAATCCAGTGTTGACATCTGCTCTCTCTCCATTCTCGCGAACTCACTTAACCCTTTTTGGATAGACTTGTGACTGGTGACGAAAAATGGATCTTCTATCGAAATGTTAAACGTCGTAAACAGTGGTTTGGTAAAAGGGGAAACCTCAACCACAACCGAGAAGGGAACTTCATTGAAAAAAGGTTCTTCTCTCTATCTGGAGGGATTGCAAAGGAGTAATTCACTTTGAATTGTTACCACCTAATGCAACAACCAATGCTCAAGTCTACTGTCAGCAATTAGAGCGTTTGAACCAAGCTTTCAAGAAAAAGAGACCCGCTTTAGTGAATCGAAAAGGAGTGATGTTTCATCAGGACAATGCACGATCCCACACTGCAAAGACCACATCACAGAAGATTGAAGAGCATGGTTGGGAAGAAATTCCTCATCCACATTATTCTCCCGACCTTGCTCTTTCAGACTACCATTTGTTTTGTAGTTTACAGAATCATTTGGGGGACGCAAGCCAGGAGGAGGTCGAAACTGACATTTCAGAGTTTTTCGCTTTGAAACCAAAAGAGTTTTACATTGATGGGATTAAAAAGCTTGTAAACAGATGGAAGGAAGTCATAGATAATCAGAGTAAGTAAATTGATAATTAAATTTCAATTAAATATAAGATTTGATCACTTGTTATCTTTATTCAAATTTCGGCCAGAACTTATGGGATGACCGGATATGTATATATATATATATATATATATATATACTCTTTACTCTTTTACTTGTTTCAGTCATTTGACTGCGGCCATGCTGGAGCACCGCCTTTAATCGAGCAACTCGACCCCGGGACTTATTCTTTTTGTAAGCCCAGTACTTATCCTATCGGTCTCTTTTGCCGAACCGCTAAGTAACGGGGACATAAACACACCAGCATCGGTTGTCAAGCAATGCTAGGGGGACAAACACAGACAAACAAACACACACACACACATATATATATATACATATATACGACGGGCTTCTTTCAGTTTCCGTCTACCAAATCCACTCACAAGGCTTTGGTCGACCCGAGGCTATAGTAGAAGACATTTGCCCAAGATGCCACGCAGTGGGACTGAACCCGGAACCATATGGTTGGTAAGCAAGCTACTTACCACACAGCCACACCTGCGCATATATATATATATATTCCTTTATTCATTTTCTTTTACTCCTTTATTTTTTAATTGTTTCAGTCGTTTGACTGCGGCCATGCTGGAGCACCACCTTTAGTCGAGCAAATCAACCCTAGGACTTATTCTTTGTAAGACTAGTACTTATTCTATCGGTCTGCTTGCCGAACCGCCAAGTTTACTGGGATGTAAACACACAAGCATCAGTTGTTAAGTGATGTCGGAGGACAAACACAGACACACACACACACACACACCACACACACACACACACACACGCATATATATATATATATACGACGGGATTCTTTCAGTTTCCCTCTAACAAATCCACTCAAGGCTTTGGTCGGCCCGAGGCTATAGTAGAAGTCACCTGCCCACAGTACCACGCAGTGGGACTGAACCCGGAACCATGTGGTTGATAAGCATGCTACTTACTACGCAGCCACTCCTAAGCAAGGACAAGCAAGCTCTGTACGTCTATTTACACATAAAGATACATTTAATCGAAAAGAAAAATGTAAATGTTTGTGGATATTAAGAATACATAAGGCAGATTAAATAAAAAAAAGATATCATGAATAAAATAGGTTGAGTTTTAAATGTCCTACGGCCGTTTCAGGTGACTTGGCGGAGAGGTTCATGCCATCATTTCAAATGTAAAATGTTTTAATAGAAAAAGATTTCCCTTGAAGAAGGAGGCGGTGTTATCCAATAATGGATCCTAATATTTGTCATACGCCAGGACCACAAAGCCCCCACCCCACCCGAAATGGCAGTAGGACTCTTAAAACTCTACCTATCTTATTTGGGATAAGATAGGTAGAGATTTTTGCTATGTAGTTGGACTATGTATTCTTAATATTCACACACATTTACATTTTTCTTTTCAATTAGATGTATCTTATTTGTGTTAATAGACGTACCTAGCTTGTTTTGTCGTTGCTTTACTTATATAACGGCTGAAGTTTTACTCTCTTGAGCACATCGAAGTGTTTCTATATACATTGACACCTGTCTCCAAAATATAAACTATACACACACACACGTGTGTGTGTGTGAATGTATATATATATATATATATATATATATATATATATATATAATAAAATATTAGGGAATAAATCCAAACTTACAGGGAAAAATCAGATTTAGGATTGAATCCAATTTTATAGTAAAATATTATATTATATTAAATTAGAGACAAAACCACTATTAGGCAAATCAAACAATGAAAGACTTAAGCCAATACATATGATTAATTTATATTATTTAAATATGTAACAATTATTAAAAAATATAATTAATATCCACTATGATCGTTTCCTGCCTGCTGTCTTTAATTTTTGAGTCGCAGTGGATATCAATTATATTTTTTAATAATTGTTACATATTTAAATAATATAAATTAATCATATGTTTGGCTTAAGTCTTTCATTGTTTGATTTGCCTAATAGTGGTTTTGTCTCTAATTTAATATAATAATATATATATATATATATATATATATATATAATATATATATATATATATATATATATATATATATATATAATATATATATATATATATATATATATATATATAATATATATATATATATAATTATATATATATAATATATATATATGTAGAAGGTTGAAAAGGAACGCACGAGTTGATATATATATATACAATGTCTTTTAACCAGGTTTGATTACCAGAATGGTATCAGGTTTAGGAAGCAACAAATACGGTGCCGTAAATTACGACGAATTGCTGTCAGATGTTCTGGAAAAGAAACTCGCCGCAAACGGTTCCCTCATCCACATGCAACGTTTGAAACACAAGAACCTTCAGACCAAGGAAGTCAACACGAATCGACAGCATCAACTGGCATGGAACAAAGAATTACTGAAACTGAAAGATCAGCGTCATTCTGTAGAAACGGATGTAGCACGTCTGATCACAGAGAACTTGCAAGATTCTTCGCCGACACAATTCGTTTACAAAGAAATTGAAAACATCAAATCGGAATACAACAAAGGAATGGTAACATTTAAAGACCAAACAGTGACACCAGTATGGAATTTATAGTGAGTAGCAGATATTGTTTTCAAAATTAAATTCATAAGTATGCATTGTGTATACACACACACACACACACACACACACCACACACACACATAAATGTATATATACATATATACATATATATACATATACATATATATGTATGTTATACATATATGAATGTTTGTATATATGAATATATATATATATGCATATACATAAATATAAGAGAGCGACCACTATGTGGTCTACTCTAGTGCTAAAAATAGATCCGCTACGGAATAGCCACTAAAAAATTGTCTCCGAGTAGAAATACCACAACATTTAACTTGGGGCAAATAAAAAATAACGAAAAAATAGATTAACCCTGAACAATTGTTTCATTATTAACGTAAATGTAATTTTACTTACATAACATCTATAAATCATCAGCAGGCATTTGTCTATAATACAATTTATTAAATCGCCACGTTATATGTTGTGGTATTTCTACACGGAGACAATTTTTTAGTGGCTATTCCATAGCGGATCTATTTTTAGCACTAGAGTAGACCACATAGTGGTCGCTCTCTTATATTTATGTATAAATTGGGATTGTATCCCTGGTTTTTTATGTGCTAATCCACTTGGTGTTAAATTGATGGTATTATTAAATTAATAACAAATTTTTCACCCTCATTTATGAATTATATATGCATATATATACATACATATATATGTATATGTATATATATATATGCATACTTATATATGTATATGTATATATATAAGCATATATATATATGTGTATATATATATATATATATATGTGTAAATGTATATATATATATATGCGCACACATATAAATATCTATATAAATAATATAACACGAAAATAGATGATATGAGGCTTCAATGCACCATACACCAGTTTTAAATTACTGAGTTTCTATTTATATACCATTATAGAAGTTCATTCTATGTAATTCCTTATAGTCGAATATCTTTAACCAACAACTGTGCTCAATGATATTCCACCCGTTTGTGAGCGCACCCACGGTTATTGCTGAAAAATATTGAACTGTATAGTAATTATAAATAACGATCTTGTATATTGGTATATGAAAATAAACTCAACACCTAAAGCTGGTGTGGGGTGCAGAAACATATGTTGTGATATACTATTAAAGTCTGGTATCTTTCATCCTTCTGTTATACTATTCCTATATTCATCTTATGCATAGAGGTGTTCCACATGTGGATCCACCCCAGGAAAATATCCTATTGTAGTATAACATATGGAAGCCAAATAACGGTATAGGAGCTTTGAAATACATTATTTACATTATTTACATTTGATGGATATTTGACCTCTTCTTATTTGTTGTTAAGTCAACGTTTCGGTTGATATACCCTCCAAGCCTTCATCAGGTGTCTTGGGGGAAATTTCGAACCTTGTTTCTCATTCCTAAGGTATTTTTCTATGTCATCATCATCATCATCATCATCATCATCGTCGTCATTATTATTTCTACAGCTGAGTTAACTGGAGCAACGTGAAATAAAGTGTTTTGCTCAAGAACACAACACGCAGCCCGGTCTGGGATTCGAACTCACAACCTCACGATCGTAAGCTCGACGCTTTAACCACTGAGCCATGCGCCTTCACCATGCGTCATTACCATACAACATAAGAAAGGCGGCGAGCTGGCAGAAACGTTAGCACGCCGGGCGAAATGCTTAGCAGTATTTCGTCTGCCGCTACGTTCTGAGTTCAAATTCCCCCGAGGTCGACTTGCTTTTTATCCTTTCGGGGTCGATTAAATAAGTACAAGATATGCACTGGGGTCGATATTATCGACTTAATCGGTTTGCCTGTCCTTGTTTGTCCTCTCTGTGTTTATCCCCTTGTGGGTAGTAAAGAAATAGGTATTTCGTCTGCTGTTACGTTCTGAGTTTAAATTCCGCCGAGGTCGACTTTGCTTTTCATCCTTTCAGGGTCGATTAAATAAGTACAAGTTAAGCACTGGGGTCGATATAATCGACTTAATCGGTTTGTCTGTCCTTGTTTGTCCTCTCTGTGTTTATCCCCCTGTGGGTAGTAAAGAAATAGGTATTTCGCCCGTCACTATGTTCTGAGTTCAAATTCCGCCGAGGTCGACATTGCCATTCATCCTTTCCGGGTCGATAAATTAAGCACCAGTGAAACACTGGGGCCGGCCTTGTGCCTACAGTAGAAAGGATTATCATACACCTTAAGAAGTTGCAAAGCTGTCGCAACAAGCAATCAGATCAAAAGCACGATGCATATCAACAGAAGATCACACATGGTTGTCTTATCTGAAAGTTTCAAAACGACAGCAACATAAGTTAAAGTAGATTATCTTGGATTAACAACCAGGATGTTAGTTCTCACTTTGAAGTATATCCTTTTGTAGCACAGGAACGAAAAATAACAAAATACTTAATGCAGAAAAGGGGATAGAGATGTAGATAAACTATTTAGATACGACAACAAACGCAGACTTCGTAGAATTAATGCTGACGACACGAGCATTTTAATAAGTACTTGTCTGACAATATCATCAGAGTATTGTCTATTTATTAGGCATGATGCTATGACAGAACGTCGTGGAATGCAGTCTATAGCAAAGGTAATCCTGGGGATACAAATATAAGGAACTGCAATGATTTGAACGGTGTATTTGCTTGCTTTTCAACTTTACTGAGATTACTAACCGATATTTAGCTAATTTTGGAGTACATTGTTGTATATGCGTATATATATATATATATATATATATATATATGTATTATTTCTGCAACTATGTACACGTATACGCATGCATATTTAGATGCGCTTGTATGTATGTATGTATGTATGTATGTATGTATGTATGTATGTATGTATGTATGCATGCATGTATGTATGTATGTATGTATTCATGTATGCATCTGTGTATGCGTATGTTTGTAGCTGTGTAGCGGTTTGAATACATGCTTGTATATATATATATATATATATAATATATATGTATGTGTGTGTGTGTGTGGTGTGTGGTGGTGTGTGTGCATATCGTTGCTATTATGCAAAAGTATCACTGTTCCCATCCTCTTTACCTTATCAACAGTCTCAGCTTAACAATACTACTGTGTTGGGTACATAAAATATAAACTCCATTCATATACGATATTTTCAGTCAAATATTTTTGCAAAACTGTCGTATGTGGGACTTACTAACACTTTTGAAAAATGCTAAACCGTTGTACTTGTTGTTGTTGTTGGCATCCTTTCTGTCTCGGGGACAATGGAGTTGCGCATAAAGTAGTCTAGTCCGGCTTTTATATTTCATGTCCTGCCATGATACCTTCTGCTGTGGCTGTGTAGTCCTATCCTGGACAAACACTCCCTCTGGCAGGTACCGCCAAATGTAGCGAAGACTGTTCCTGGCTGGTTGTAATGCCATAGTCTCTTGTTGACGTCTCTTTTTCTTTCCATTTCTCCTCTCTCTCTCTGTCACTCCTTTGTATTCCCTCTTTTACGGTACGTCGCCATTCTCCACGGTTGCCGTTGTACAACACTTTGACAATTTTCATATCTTGACATCTGAAGCAGCTGGAGATACGATAGTTTGACCAAAAGAACCGGCTATTGTAGACAAAATTAAATATTGATAAGAAACGCATTTGGCCAAATTTGGACGCACGACAGTTTAACATAATAGCAATGATGTGCATTTATATGTGTGTGTGTGTGTGTGTGTGTGTGTGCATGCGTGCGCGCATGTATATATGTATATATGCATAAAGGTATGTATGTGTGTACGTGTATTTGTGCATACAATTCCTTTCACGAATTTTTATCTCTGATATTTTATATGTATATATGTATGTATGTATGTATGTATGTATGTATGTATGTATGTATGTATGTATGTATGCATGTATGTATGTATGTATGTATGTATGTATGAATCTATCTATTTATCCATCTATCTATTTACCTATATATATGTGTGTGTGTGTGTGTTTGTGTGTGTACATATGTATGTACGTATTTATGTACGTATGCATGTAGGTATGTATGTATGTACGTATGTATGTATGTATCTATCTATCTATCCATCTCCCTCTCTATCACTCTCTCTCTCTCTCTCTCTCTCTCTGTATATTTATGTATGTATGTGTATATACGTATGTATGTATGTATATATGCATACAACCAGATAGAAAGAAAATGATGAGGAGGTATAGATATATAAGTTTACATGAATATAAACACGCCGGTGCCCGCACGCGCAAACACACACATCATGACCCCCACCCCGCACTTTTGTAGACGTCGATATTTATAGATTTATAAATACCAAAGAGTTTTGACCTTTGCTGTGAAGTCATTCTTTCTTAGCTCTTTAATCTTCCGTCTAAAAGACAGTTTTTGAAAAAGCCTGTCAAACGCTTACTAAATCCGACAAATATTGGCGCGAAAATCTCTGCAGCCTCAGTGGTAGCAGCAGCAGCAGCAGCAGCAGCAGCAGCAACAGCAGCAGCAGCAGCAGCAACAGCAGCAGCAGCAGCAGCAGGTCTTCTACTATCAGAAGCAACAGCAGCAGCAGCATCGGCATTCTGGCATTTTTCCTAACCCAATGAAGTGCCAACTGAAAGGATTTCAAATCCGGCATAATTCTCACGGAACTTTGAAATATTTTGTGTGTGTGTGTGTATGTGTGTGTGTGTGTGTGTGTGTTGAGGGAAGGAAGGGTGCATGCTGAGAGAAAAGTTTATTGTGTCGGATTAAAAGGTATTATGAAATTTAGTCACCTACCTTTATATCCTGATTTCAAACCCTCCAGATATCAACTTTCATTTTCATTCGATATTTTTTTTGTTTTTCTTCCGTTTCGGACACCGAGTTTTTATCTAACCCTGCAGACATTCTGCAATATCAGTGAATGTATCATTCAGTATTTTCTATATATCGTTCCCAAACATTGCTTCTAATCTTTGGACACCTTTATTGTACATGGAATGGTAGTTCTATTTAAATCAACCAGCTGTACCTCACCATGGTTTCTCTTTTACTCTCTTTTACTTCCCTCGGTCATTTCGCTGTGACCATGCTGGAGAGCCGCCTTTATTCGAGAAAATCGACCCGACGACTTATTCTTCGTAAGCCTAGTACTTATTCCATCGGCTTCTTTTGCCGAACCGCTAAGTTACGGGGACGTAAACAAACCAGCATCGATTGTCAAGCGATGTTGGGGGGACAAACACAGACCCAAACACACACACACACACACACACGGCATATATAATATATATATATATATATATATATATAGGTATATATATATATATATCTATATATATATATATATATATATATATATATTATGAGTAATTGACATGAATTATCTGTATTAGGATAATTCGAAAGCTAACCGATACCTGGGTACCATTCACATTAGGAATTAGGATATGCAGCCTTCGAAACATATGTCGAGAATAAAGGATATTTGTTAACTAGTCGTTCAACTCCATTCTTCATATACTTATATACACACTATATATATATATATATATATATATATATATATATATATATTATATATATATATATATATAGTATATATACCGGAGTAAAACCATAAATGTGAACAAGGTGGAAAAAAAGTACTAAATACCAGTGGTAGAGTAATATGCTTTATTTAAAGCAGCAGAAAATTCGACAAACCTGTTACTCTGAGTTTCACGTGCCGTTCATCGGACCAGTTTTTGCTAGAGTCCGATGAACGGCGACGTGAAACAAGTAACAGGTTTTGTTGAATTTTCTGCTGCTTTAATAAAGTACATATATATATATATAATATTATATATATATATATATATATATAATATATATATATATAATATTATATATATATATATATATATATATACGACGGCTTCTTTCAGTTTCCGTCTCCAAATCCACTCACAAGGCTTTGGTCGGCCCGGGGCTATAATAGAACTCACTTGCCCAAGGTGCCACGCAGTGGGACTGAACCCGGAACCATGTGGTTGGTAAGTAACCTACTTACCACACAGCCACTCCTACGCCATTTACAATTAAGATTGAACAAGATAACATAGATGCTAAAACATAATAACCGCCCAGCCAGGGACATCTTTAATGGGTCATAGACCAGCTACTGTACTAAAAACGTGAGAGGGCGCCACCTTCACAGTAAAAGAAACGATAGACTTATATTATGCATGGATTAATCAGCGGCCCGTAGTCTCCGTTGTATCCTTAATTTTCGGTATGGTAGTCCGACATACCGTATCGATTTCTCTAGCAGCGACTTACAATACTTTACCCCCTGGACCGTCAATAAATGTAATCGTGCGTCTGTGTTTCTGTGTATACACTTGTATACACGGTTACACACTCACACACACACATACATACATACACACACATACACACAAACACACATAAACACTGACTTACATGTCGTTCAAGTCCAAACAGAGCACAGGTTGGGGAGACGAGGCCGAGCCTTAATATCAAATAATGCAACGCAGTATGATGGTGAACAGGGTAGTGGTGGTGATGGTGATGGTGGTGGTGGTGGTGGTGGTGGTGGTGGTGGAGATGATAATGGTGGTAGCGGATGTGGTATTGATGGCAGAGGTGGTATTAGTAGCCAATGGTGGCCGTGTAGTGTTGTTGTTGGTGATGGTTTCAGTGGTGGTGGTTGCGGCGGTGGCGGCGGCGGTGGTTGTGGCGGGGATGATTTTGGCGGTGGTGGTGGTGATGATAGTAGTGGTGGTAATGGTGATGGTGATTGATGGTGGTGGTGATGGTGATGATGGCGGTGGTGGTGATAGTGGTGGTGGTGATGATAGTGGTGGTGGTGATGATGATAGTGGTGGTGGTGGTGGTGGTGGTGGTGGTGGTGATGGTGGTGGTGGTGATGATAGTGGTGGTGGTGATGATGATAGTGGCGGTGATGGTGGTGGTGGTGGTGGTGGTGGTGATGATGGTGGTGGTGGTGGTGGTGGTGGTGGTGGTGGTGGTGATGATGATAGTGGTGGTGATGGTGGTGGTTGTGGTGGTGGTGATGATGATAGTGGTGGTGATAGTGGTGGTGATGGTGGTGGTGGTGGTGATGATGATAGTGGCGGTGATGGTGGTGGTGATGATGGTGATGATTGATGGTGGTGGTGGTGGTGTTGGTGGTGGTGATTGATGGTGGTGGTGGTGGTGATTGATGGTGGTGGTGGTGGTGTTGGTGGTGGGAAGATAAGCACCGAGTGAAACGGGGTGTGTAGGGAGTAGGGGTGGGTAATGAGGAAATAAGAAGAAGATAATATTTGCTTTGTAAATATCAATTGTCAGAAAATAAACTTAAAATGGTTTGGAGCCATTAATGAATGTGTTGGCTTAAAGCGTTGCTAGGCGTTGTAAAGGAAACATAGGAGCCGAGAAGACAAAAGGACGAAACAAAGACAGGGGTCAAACAGAAGAAGAAAAGGAAAAACAGGAACCAAAAAGGGCCTATGTGACGATGTGTGTGTGTGTGTGTGTACATTCATATAGATACATACGTAAAAACACACACACACACATATACATACGCATATATATATATACACACACACATATATACTCGCTTTTACTCTCTTTTACTTGTTTCGGTCATTTGACTGCGGCCATGCTGGAGCACCGCCTTTAGCCGAGCAAATCGCCCCCCTTTGTAAGCCTAGTACTTATTCTATCGGTCTCTTTTGCCGAATCGCTAGGTTACAGAGACGTAAACACACCAACATCGGTTGTCTGGCGATGTTAGGGGGGATAAACACACACACACAAACACACACACATATATATATACACATACATATATACGACGGGCTTCTTTCAGTTTCCGTCCACCAAATCTACTCACAAGGCTTTGGTTGGCCCGAGATTATAGTAGAAGACACTTTCCCAAGTATCCACGCAGTGATACTGAACCCGATACCATGTGGTTGGTAAGCAAGCTACTTTATTTCATAAATTTGTCATATAGACAGTACAAAGAGCTTTGCGGGCTGGACAAACACATTAATGAATGAAAATGAAATATAATGAATAAATGAGAGACGAAACCCAACACCCGCCGATTGGATTTTTCTCGAAAACATATTTTCTTTTTTTTATAAAAATCAATATAAGGTTTCAAACCTCTTACAAGAAGGAGGCACTAAAACCACTTACTTAACATATTTTCTTTTTTTTTTCTTTTCTTTCTTAAAACACAAAATTGAGGTTATAAACCACTACAAAATAATCCAATAAGGTGAGGTTTCAAACCCTGTAACGAGGTTCTTTCACCTCCTACTCTTCGATATATCCATCGAGATACTCATCATTATCTTCAATGCCGCTTGAGTTCCTGTATCCCGCCATTTCCCATGCCACACCCAAGTAGGACATGTAAGTCGTGTAAGGGCCACCCGGCCATATGCGACACTCCTCCCCAAATCCTTTAAGCCTTTCCCACAAGGGAAACCTTATGACCTCCACAGCTATCTGCGGAGGCCATTCGGAATCTGTTTGTCTGTCCTTGTGTGTCCCCGCTGTGTTTAGCCCCTTGTCGGTAGTAAAGAAGTAGGTATTTCTCCGTCTTTACGTTCTGAGTTCAAATTCTGCTAAGATCAACTGTACCTTTCATCCCTTCGGAGTTCGTTAAAATAAGTACTAGTTGTGCACTGGGGTCGATATAATCAACTTAAACCCTCTCCCAAAATTTCAGGTCCATGCCTATAGTAGAAATTATTATTCTTCAATTATTCTTCCTACACCCCAGCCGAGAGAAATTTTATTTATCAATTTGTTTACCAAACTTTGTACCGATGTTAGAAATCAATATTTTTTTTACGAAAACAAAAAACAACTTAAATTTGATATCGATTGAAATTTTAAAGTTTTATTTTTAGACTGAATTTCGATTAGATTTCATTAATAGTTTCAATTTTGTATAAAAAACGTTTTTTAAAGAAATTAATTTCTTATCCACTTTCAATTAATGTAGTTAATTTTAATTTAGATTTGTATCTAGTTGTAATTTAGTCTTAATTTAGTTTTAATCTAGTCTAATCCGGTTTAATTTAGTTTATTTTATCGGCAAATAAATTTTAATTTAATGTCTGAGTTACGCTATCTGCACTAAAAATAACAGTCAAGTTAGTGCCGTCATACTTAATGCAGTGAAGAAGAAAATCAACTAATTCATTAAAATACAAATATCGAAGCAAAGAGACGTATGTAAATATATAATTTGAATGGCGTACCTCGCAGGGAACACAGCGATAAATAATAGCTTGGAAGAATAGGTTTATTAGTTCATCGTGGAGGCGCAATGGCCCAGTGGTTAGGGCAGCGGACTCGCGGCCATAGGATCGCGGTTTCGAATCCCAGACCGGGCATTGTGAGTGATTATTGAGCGAAAGCACTTAAAGCTCCACGAGGCTCCAGCAGGGGGTGGTGGCGAACCCTGCTTTACTCTTTCACCACAACTTTCTCTCTTTCTTCATGTTTCTGTTGTGCCTGTATTTCAAAGAGCCAGCCTTGTCACACTCTGTGTAACGCTGAATCTTCCCGAGAGCTACGTTAAGGGTACACGGTGTATGTGGAGTGCTCAGCCACTTGCACGTTAATTTCACGAGCAGGCTGTTCCGTTGATCGGATCAACTGGAACCCTCGTCGTCGTATCCAACGGATTGCCGTAGTATAACCTCATCGGATGAGAAAATGGCCGAAGTCTATTTGAGTGATTCCAACAACACATCTTCTGTACCAATGAGAAATATGCCAATATATATTCGAATATTGATACAAGACTAGCAATTTTGGAGAGTGGGTAGGTCGACTGCATCGACCCCAGTACTTAACTGGTATTCATTTTATCAAGGACGAAAAGCAAAGTCAACTACGGCGGATTTTGAACTCAGAACGTGAAACCAGACGAAATGCCTATATCTTTACTACCCCCAAGGGGCTAAACACAGAGAGGACAAACAAGGACAGACAAACGGATAAAGTCGGTTATATCGACCCCAGTGCGTAACTGGTACTTGTTTAATCGACCCCGAAAGGATGAAAGGCAAAGTCGACCTCGGCGGAATTTGAACTCAGAACGTAGCGGCAGACGAAATGCCGCTAAGCATTTAGCCCAGCGTGTTAACGATTCGGCCAGCTCGCCGCTTCAATAACTTTCGCTCCTTCGTCAATCAAATTAGCTACTGCGATCTTAGAAGCAAATAGAGCATCTAATTTAATGGAAGACAAACTGCTAAGCCAGGCCAAGCAAAATATTTAATTTTATTTCCTTTTATTCTTTCTATATCTCGGCGCAAACACAAATTACATCCGCAATTTCGCTTAAATCAGTTTGATTTAGTTTTAAGATAGACAGAAGAGGAAGTGATCGACAACAGCTTAGGATTGATTTAAGCGAAGTTGGCGTGGTCGTGGTTATAAAACGCAGGTGTGGCTGAGTGGTAAGAAGTTTGCTTCTCAGCTACAGGGTTCCGAGTTCAGTTCTGCTACGTGGGCAAGTGTCTTCTACTTTAGCCTCGGCCCGATCAAAGTCTTGTAAGCGGATTTGGTAAATAGAAACTGAAAGAATCCCAACGTGTACATCTATACCTATATGTAAAGGCGTGTTTGTATGTTTGTATTTATTCCCCACCACCGCTTGAACAACCGGTGTCGGTATGTTCACGTCCCTGTAACTTAGCGGTTCGGCAATAGAATAAGTATTAGGCTTTAAAAAAACAAGATCTTGGGTTGATTCGTTCGACTAAAACTCTTCAAGGCGGTGACCCAGCATGGCCACAGTCTAATTACTGAAGCAAGTAAAAGATAAAAAAGTAATTTAGAACATAAAACAAAAGATCTTATAAGGTGAAGACTGATTACAATATTATTCTACTTGTCACATTTAACCGTTTAACTGTGGAAATAAATTCGAAGAGAGAATCAAAATTTTAATATAAAGGCCAAAGTTTACTGATTTTCTGTTGTATCTGGGGAGAGTCATTTTCTTTTTGTGCCTTATAATATTGAATCATATTATTTTTATGAAACAATACTTAATAAATTTCCTAAAACTTCTGCGATTTTTCCCCTTAGCTTATTATTCGTTTCTTTAAGTAATGCAATAAATTTGTGTTCAATAAAAAATTACTTGATAAACATTTATATACTATAAAAGTTATTTTATAGTTATTAAATGCAAAAAATGCGTTATTTCTGTCGCAACTTGTATATACAAACACACACTCACATACACACACACACGCATATATGTCATCATTTAAGATTTAACATCCGTTTTCCTTGCTGGCATGGCTTGGACGGTTTGACAGGGGCTGGCTAAGCAGAAGACTGCACCAGGCTTCACTGTCTGTTTTGTATGCCCTTCCTAACACCAATCACGTTATAGAGTCTACTGAGTTATAGCAAGGCACCTGTTCTACCTCTTTGTCTCTTCGTCACCAGAATATCTGCTTCGAATTATTCAATGCAGTTTCTTTGCCCACTTTGAAAGTACGCATTTCTGAGGTAGATAAAATATTTTATAAAACTCTAAGTTTGTAAAACAAGCAATTTTGCTGTTTATTAATTAAACGTATTGAACTTCAATGTGATTGAGCAAGCTTATAACGAAACTCTTTCGTCCTACAGTCATCGCCAATTTTTTTCGTTTCTGGCATAGTATGGCTCAGATGGTATGGAATATCCCAGAACGCATTATCCAGTATATCCCTCTCTTTAAAACGATAGAGTGTGAGATGGAGATTTAACTGTTATTTTTAGTTGGTCAATAAGCGACATAGAAATTCTTTTGGAGTTATGCCGGGTGACGTTTTATGTGAATCTCACAAATGAGGTGATATTGAGATCTCAGAATCAAACTTTTGAACTGTCGTTATCTCTCTTTCACCAACACGTTTTTAACGCCTCTTTGCGACGGTTCTGCAAAATTTAATACACTACAATCAGTGGTGGACTGGGTCTAAGAATAACGGTTGCCAGGAGACTAAGGGGGCCCACCCGCAACTACATTGCGATAATTTAATTTTTTTATTTGTTAAAAGTATTCTTTTCAACTGTCTTCAAACACAACCAGGCTGAAATAATTAATGCATTATTTCAGGAGTGAATAAAAAATTCTCAAACTTGAGGGGATGGGCCCTTTAGATACTAACATAAGCCCCTACATATCGATTCTAATGGCGCAGGGGCCCACTTGCTATCGCGCAAGCTGGCAACCTGACCAGTCCGCCACTGACTACAATATTTACAAATGCATATATACATCCACGCACGGATCAGATGGTCACGTAAGGTTACAGGAGCAGTGGAAAAGTTTATTACACATAATCGAACTATCTATAAACTTCCACAGTGTCTTATACATCACCACTTTTACAAAAACTTTCTCAATGCCACCTTGCGACGATTGTGCAAAATTTAATACATCACATATCTACTTTTGGTTCCATGACAATTCCGTGCATGACAGTTCAGCGCCAACAATTCCGCGCAGGATAATTTAGCACAAGGACAATTCGGTGCAAAGGCAATTCAGAGCATCTTTTCCATTTGGAAGTTATCTATCTAAACGATAGCAAAATCTAACGATAGCAAAATATATTTAGCAAAATGTGTTCGCGCCCTTTCTCTCATTAAATCCGCTCCATAGGGTTTTTTTTTTTATTTTTAAATTAGTAAATGTTTGTAACCAACTGGAATCCTAAAAAAAGGGAAAAAAGAATACTGTCCTAAGTTTTCAAAGTAACAGTAATGAAATGATATGTTCGTATAAATAAAAAAAAAGTTTTTGGAATATCAACAATTGAAAATGCTACCACTTATTCAATGGTTGTTAGTGTTAACAATCTAAAACATAACCACTTAGTCACGAAGTTGAAAAGTTTAGAAATTTTGAAAACAAAATAAATTAAATTAAAATTTATTGTGTGGTAAGTAGCTTGCTTACCAACCACATGATTCCGGGTTCAGTCCCACTGCGTGGCACCTTGGGCAAGTGTCTTCTGCTATAGCCTCGGGCCGACCAAAGCCTTGTGAGTGGATTTGGTAGACGGAAACTGAAAGAAGCCCGTCATATATATGTACATATATATGTATGTGTGTGTATGTTTGTGTGTCTGTGTTAGTCCTCCCAACATCGCTTGACAAATGATGGTGGTGGTGTGTTTACGTCCCCATAACTTAGCGGTTTGGCAAAAGAGACCGATATAATAAGTACTAGGCTTACAAAGAATAAGTCCTGGGGTCGATTTTCTTGACTAAAGGTGGCGCTCCAGCATGGCCACAGTCACATGACTGAAACAAGTAAAAGGGTAAAGAGTAAAGAGTATAAATATAATGCAGTGAATTATCTTTGCCCTGAATTGTCATGCGCGGAAATGTCAGCGAAGGATTGTCGGTGCTGAATTGTCATGCGCGGAATTGTCGGTGCTGAATTGTCATGCGCAGAATTGTCGGTTCACGATCTACTTATACATATAAATGCACTAAAATGTCGGAATGTTATCAAGCGTTACAGGTGCAGTGGCCGACTTTATTGTATGTTAAGAACTACCGACAAATTTCGACAATATTTTATTATGCATGGCCCCTAACTTTTACTAATCCATTCACATCCCATTACTTGATATGATCCAGCGAAATTAAAGACACCACATATTTTCATATGCATTGATATACTCACATAAGTTAGGACGTTATCTTACATTACGAGTGGAGAGACGGCTTATATTGCATGTATGGAAAAGTGCACATAATGCATACAACTTCTTTCATATTAAACTTCAGTTTATTGCTTATAATTCATATATACGGGTGGTATATAGTCGGCTTTGTTTCCTTACTTATTCGCGTTTCGAAGTATATTGTTATAGTTGTTGTGATTGTTGCTAAAACGTAGTTTATCATAATGTTACATGAAAATTCTTTTTAGCTAATATTTAAATAGAAGACTAAAAAAAAGCTATGCTGGATTGTCTGTATCTATATCTCAGCGCTAACACAAATTACATCCACAATTTCGCTTAAATCAGTTTGATCTAGTTTTAAGATAGACAGGAGAGGAAGTGATCGACAACAGCTTAGGATTGATTTAAGCGAAGTTGGCGTGGTCGTGGTAATAAAACGCAGATGTGGCTGAGTGGTAAGACGTTTGTTTCTCAGCTACAGGGTTCCGAG
Source organism: Octopus sinensis (assembly GCF_006345805.1). Classification (NCBI taxonomy): domain Eukaryota; kingdom Metazoa; phylum Mollusca; class Cephalopoda; order Octopoda; family Octopodidae; genus Octopus; species Octopus sinensis. The sequence continues at coordinate 35,337,569 of NC_043011.1, read as the reverse complement.
TTCAGTCCCGCTACGTGGGCAAGTGTCTTCTACTTTAGCCTCGGCCCGACCAAAGCCTTGTAAGCGGATTTGGTAAATAGAAACTGAAAGACAGGTATAGATATATGCTGTATCTGCCGCGACAACACGCTCGACTGCCACGCCACATCCGAATGTCACGTCCCATTCTTCTGCCGAGTCTCTATATCTCCAGTACACATAATTCTCCATCGCCCTTTTAAAATACCGGCTTTGTATTGGTGTAGTCAACGTTGGCAGAAATAAACAGCGCACTCGCCATGGAGTTAGTCGATTGGACGCAGCCGTTTAAACGCGGGTGATTTAACACGGCTGACAGGACATTCAGCCTATTTTGGCGACAGTACATTTTGGTACTGATGGCAAAAACACATGCAGACATACACACATACAAACCTATACACACTCACACATTCGCGTAGAAATATACACATACAAGTTGAAAGAGTGAGAGAAGGTGAGAGAGAGAGAGAGAGAGAGAGAGTAAAAGAGACATTACATTGTATCAATTGAATACGATTGGCGTAAACTCTTTTTTTCACTTTATACATATAACGAGAAATATGTTCGTACACATAAACAGAGAGAGAGAGAGCGAGAGAGAAATAGAGAAGACAGACAGATAGACAGACAGAGAGAAAGAAAAGTGAGAGAGAAAAGGGAGGGGTTGAGAGAGGAGAGAAACATAAAAAAGTCTAATGTCAAATACATCAGCGCCGAATCAGCGACGCCACATAGGCGGCGCCAAAACGGCTGTGCCAGAAGGTATCTTACCCACATTCAGCAGGCAGTTAGAAATGAGTCATAAGTGTCTTGAACAACTATGTCCGTGGAAAAGCACGCAGATCAGCGCGTAGAGAGCCGTTGTATTGACTACCTTCATGTAGAAATTCTCGATCGTTAGGTTTACCCCCCGTAACCACTCTTGACCTTTAGAAAACATTATGGCGGGGTTGATTAATGAGGCAAACTTAAACATTCTACGACAGTTTGGTATTGTTCTGTAACGCCTCCAAATCAATACCGGTTACGAGATTAAAATGTATCGATCACAAATACATACATATACAGGGGTACATACAGACACCCGCATGCACACAAAAATAGACAAAAATAGACAAAACACACGCACATACATATATATGTATACAAGCGTCTAGGGAACTGCATAGATGTTTTGTGTATATAACTGTACATATATATATATATATATATATATATATATATATATATATATATATTATATATTATATATATACACATATATCTTGTGATTAAGTATTGTATTCATGACTTGATTCATATCGGCATTACAGAAACAAATGCCATCAAACTGTTTATACACACACCTACACGTACACACATGTGTACATATATGTATATATATATATATATTCATATATGCACTAGTTGACCGCGTGCCATCAATGATGACGGCTAATTGTATCATTTTATATAGAAATAAGGTACCAAATAAGGTACATAATAATCACACACATGCAAACATTCACATACTTCTCTTGAACGCGCACACACATACACACATATACTCACACAGAGTTGAAACTCTGATTTTTCCCCCCTACTTCCTTATTCATCTATCACTCCTTCCTTTTTCTCATTGCTATTACTTTCTCTCACTCCATCTCAGTCAGGGCTATTATTCTCACCACTTCTTCACTGAATTACTATTTTCCCGCCTCCTCCGTGTCTGGCGTGATTCTGGACAAATATACAAATATATATATATATATATGTATATATATATATATTGTGTTATTGAGACCTGAAGAGTGGTTATGTACCGTTGTATCGAAGAAATATTAATTTTTGAGATTATCGATTTTGATATTGTTGATTTGAATACATTGTCATGAAACGTACGTCGTCATTTTAATGTGTATTTTTTAATGTATTATTTTGTATAGAACTTTTTAGTACAATATTAATAATAATATATTCAAATTTATATTTTATTATAGATAACATCTTTCATTATTAATTGAATTACTTTATGGAGGTTCTGTTTCTTAATTATATATATATATATATATATATATATATATATATATATATAATATTATATATATATATATATATATATATATATACAAATGAATATGGTACTTAAGTTAGATGCACCAGAATTTTTATGGTGTTATCCATATAAATCCATGTGGTGGTTATAATCAAATTAAGCAACAAGAATATCTTCGGTAATTTGGTACGATTGTTTCACGCTACATCATTTTATTAAATATTGTAAGTATTACAACAGTTTTAAAATGTTGAACAATCATCAGCCATTTATAGATGTTTTCCATTAATACATATTTTCATATTAATTGATAACATTAATATAGACATCTCTGTCTATATATATCTACCCTCTCTATAATGTTATCAATTAATATGAAAATATGTATTAATGGAAAACCTCTATAAATGGCTGATGATTGCTCAACATTTTAAAACTGTTGTAATACTTACAATGTTTAATAAAATGATGTAGCGTGAAACGATCGTACCAAATTACCGAAAATATTCTTGTTGCTTATTTTGAATATATATATATATATATATATATATATATATATATTGGTATCGAGGGTCGTCATCGCCGGGTGGCCACAGTGAGAGTTGGTGAAACTCAAGTTAGTTAAAATTTGCTATATTCGACAATCCGCACTTGGTATATCCGAGTGCCCTTATAAGGACTGCATAGTTTCTGTAGAGAAAACAATGAAATTAATGAAGATCAAAAGAACGGAGATTTGCTCGTCCAAATTTTATTAAACAGTTATTGACATCGTTCTTCAAATAAAGAACGATGTAAATAACTATATATATATATAGTTTTACATGTTTACACTGTTATCTCCTTCAAAGTAGTCTCCATTTGAAGCAATGCATCGGTCCAGACGCGTTTTCTCCTATTCGAAGCAATGCTGGAACTCTTGTGAAGTGATGCCATTTAACGTTTCCGTGGTCTTTTTCTTCACCTTTTCCCACATCTGAAAATTCCGTAGCACCAGCTTTCGTCACCAGTGATGACCTTCGAAAAAAGGTCCGGATCAACTTCCAACTGTTCTTGCAGTTCACGACTTGCATTCAGTCGTGACTGCTTTTGATCTTCTGTGAGCAAGCGAGGCACATATTTTGCAGCAACTCTTTTCATTCGCAATTCCTCGCTCAAAATTCGTTGGCATGAGCTCCAGGACACACCAGCCATATCAACAAGTTTATTCAATTGTTCGGCAACGGGCCTCATGAATTTTCGTGATTTTAAGGAGGTCGACGGTCACTCTGAACGAGGTTTGTACTCAAGCGACAAGTGACCATTCCTAAAGTATGAAAACCTCTCGTAAACTTGTGATTTGCTCATGGAAGCGTCCTTGTAAGCTGTTTGAAGCATGACAGCTGTTTCGGCCGCCGCTTTCCCCCAGCAGAAAACAAAGTTTCACGGAAGCATGCTGTTCCTTCGTTTCAGCCATTTGAAAAATCGACGAACAGGGGAGAAGCAGTGCAAAACAAAGAAACACTATGTAGTAGTACGGCATCACTTGACAACGCCGATCGGTAGACTGGTGTCTAAGGGTCGCATCAAATGGGGGAACCCTGAACTACAATGGGTTTGTCCCCAGAGAACGTTTCCCGTTACTACTGGATACCCTTTCATATTATATATATATATATATATATATATATATAGAAGTAAATATATGGCACAGCGAAGTACCGATATTTACTGGAAAATAGCGAACGTAATAATACGACGCTGATGTATAGCTTCACCGCGTATGTACTAGCAAAAATGCGTGAGTGCAACACACTTGAAAAAAATTGTCTTACCTCCAGGGAGAACATCTGAAAGATGAAACAACTAGAAAGGGATAATGTGGGACCGGGACCGGTTTCAGATTTTTCAAGATATGCCTGCACACACACATATATATATATATAATATATATATATATATATAACCCATATATGCTTGTATAAATACATACATAAATAATATAATATATTATATATATATATATATATATATATATATATATGTATATAAAATCCATAAAGTTGAAAGTTAATTATTTATTAATAAATTGATAAGTTTTACTTCCTACAGATGCTTCCATTTGTGCTCATTACATAAATTAAAAATTTCTGCTTTAAATTTGCATTTATAAAATATGAGCAAAATATTAACAAGGAAAAAAAGATATATATTAAAAGATTACATGTTGAATATGGATTATATGCATAATATATACCTATTGATTTAGGGGAAATTTTATTTTCCAAAAATATTCGGTAAACAACGAGTGTTTTCTTTGATGTAATCATCTCTTTAAGACGTTAATATATTCTTTAATTAATTTATTATACACACACGCGCACACACACACATATGAAGTATGCATGTATAGACACACACACACACACACACACACACACACACACATATATATATATATAATATATATATATATGTATATAATAATAATAATAATAAATATTAGGGAATAAATCCAAATTTACAGGGAAAAATCAGATTTAGGGTTGAATCCAATTTTATAGTAAAATATAATATAATATTAATTAGAGACAAAACCACTATTATGCAAATCCAACAAAGAAAGACTTAATCCAATACATAAAAATTTTTATATAAATTAAATAAAATTAAGATATCTTAATTTTATTTAATTTATATAAAATTTTTTATGTATTGGATTAAGTCTTTCTTTGTTTGATTTGCATAATAGTGGTTTTGTCTCTAATTAATATTATATATATATATATATATCAGGTCATCCCATAAGTTCTGTCCGAATTTTGAATAAAGAAAACAAGCGAGCAAATGTTATATTTAATTCAAATTTAATCTGCCAATGTACTTTCCATGATTATCTATGACTTCCTTCCATTTATTTACAAGCTTTTTAATCCCATTAATGTAAAGCTCTTTTGGTTTCAAAGCGAAGAACTCTGAAATGTCAGTTTCGACCTCCTCCTGGTTTGCGAAAGTTATGTCCCCCAATTGATTTTGTAAAGTACGAAACAAACGGTAGTCTGAAGGAGCAAGGTCGGGAGAATAAGGTGGATGAAGAATTTCTTTCCCAACCAAGCTCTTCGATCTTCTGTGATGTGATCTTTGCAGTGTGGGATCGCGCATTGTCCTGATATGTACATATACATATACATACACACACACACACACACACACACACACACACACACATATATATATATATATATCATCGTATTTATGGTATATATATATATCATCGTATTTATGGTATATATATATATATATATATATATATATATCTCATCGTATTTGTGGTATATATATATATATATATATATATATATATATATATATATATCGTGTTGTGGCTCTATCTTCATTTGTATGATATGTCTTCCTGCTTGATTTGGAGGCTACTTGCCTGCTGTTTCTAGCAGGTCGAGCAACCATATAAATGTTCTAACATTTGTGAATACGTGTATGTATGTCAGTAATATTTGTGGCAGATGATTAGTGTCAAAGGAAAGTATTTTTAATAATAATAATAATTGTCTAAATTAACATATCACTCCTGTGAAATACCTGAGTCCAAACTCCTTCATACATAAACAAAGTGGTTAATGATAAGTTTAAGTGAATTATTTTTTATTTTCGATAAGGAATTTTTCATTAAAGAAATTTCAAAATTGTATATCAACGAATATCTTAGAAAATAATCATCTTATAAACAGCAGAATTAATTGCTTTACTTACTGAAAGTTTTTGTAATATTTTTTTTTGAAGCACTCCGTCGGTTACGACGACGAGGGTTCCGGTTGATCCGATCAACGGAACAGCCTGCTCGTGAAATTAACGTGTAAGTGGCTGAGCACTTCACAGACACGTGTACCCTTAACGTAGTTCTCGGGGGATAGTCAGCGTGACACAGAGAGTGACAAGGCCGGCTCTTTGAAATACAGGTACAACAGAAACAGGAAGTAAGAGTGAGAGAAAGTTGTGGTGAAAGAGTACAGCAGGGATCACCACCATCCCCTGCCGGAGCCTCGTCGAGCTTTAGGTGTTTTCGCTCAATAAACACTCACAATGCCCGGTCTGGGAATCGAAACCGCGATCCTACGACCGCGAGTCCGCTGCCCTAACCACTGGGCCATTGCGCCTCCACTTTGTAATATACATTGTCCATCACAAAAGTATGTAGTTTCAAGAGGGTAAAGCAACTACATTGAATTGTCGGAAACATGTTATGCTGGTTGTAGTTTTTAACAAATGTGGTATATTTTCATGACTTTTCTCATACGTCTTCACATTTCGCTGTCTTTATCATTTTTCTTTCATTGTACGCTCTATTGTATTTGAAAGAGAAATGTTCACAGTCATTTCTTTGTTCGGTGGTGTACGAGGAAAAAAATAAACTTTGACCAAAGATAAAATACAAGCCTTTTATTCCTTCCGTTGTAGCTGTGAATTCAATGAATAATTTCAGATAAATACACATTTTTTTTTATTGTTTCGCCAAATAAAAATACTTGAAAATCATCGACCACATATTTATAAAGGAAATCGGCAAATTATGACGTCATAATGAAACTGGATCGAAATTTTCTAACGAAATATAGAACAAAGAAAAAAATATCAAAGATATTATCTTCCTTTAATTGTTTGTCGTGAAAAATCATGATAGTAATGACGCCAGCATAGAATATTTCTTCGAATTCTACAAGAATGTCTTGTCTTATGAAAGCATTGAAATAACGTAAGATGGACGAACAGACGAATAGGTGGACAGGCAAATATGAACAATTTTTTCTTTAAATATAAAATAAATGACTAAAAGTTAAATCTTTTCTCTATACAAGTAGGAAGCCGTTCAAATTTTCCAAACTTCCTTGTTTACAAACATTGCTTTGCCTTCATTAGAAAACTCAGAGAAAAATCTAGAATTTAAAGGAAATACATCGATTACATCCTTACATATTAACACAAGAAGAAGAATAATCCTTTTTACTATAGGCACAAAGCCAGCAATTGTGTGTGTGTGTGTATGTATGTGTGTGTTTATGTGGATATATATATATATATATATTCTCATGTGGTTAGAGCAGCGGACTCGCGGTCGAGGGATCGCGGGTTCGAATCTCATACCGAGTGATGTGTGTGTTTATGAGCGAAACACCTAAGCTCCGTGCGGCCCCGGCAGAAGGTAATGGCGAACTTCTGCTGACTCTTTCACCACAACTTTCTCTCACTCTTTCCTCCTGCATCTTGCAACTCACCTGCGATGGACCGGCGTCCCGTCCAGGTGGGGAACCTATACGCCAAGGAAACCGGGAAACCGACCCTTATGAGTCAGGCATGACTCGAGAATGAACAAACAATATATTCACATAAAATCGTACATAATACATACATATAATATAATATGATATAATATTATATATAATATATATATATATATTTGCTATTTTAATTCAGTTTACCTCGTTCATTTATTCATTGTTGTATTCTTTCTCTTCTTCCTTGAAGTGAAGACCTGAAGGTTTGGTTGTGCGAAAATGTAACTGGCCCCATTAACAAAACGAAAACGAGGTCAGTGCAGAAGAACGCCAGGGAAATTGGAGACGTTATTTCATCAGTGAAAGAGCAGCAACAAGCGATTCTGTACAAGCTTGCCATGGAACAAAGAAGTCTTGAAGACGAAATTAATGATATCTGTAAGAAGTGTGTTTTTATATTTCTTTAAATTAATATACGCATTTGAAACAGATTGAGATTAAAATATCCGCATGCACGCACAATTATAATGGGGAACGGTAACAGTTGTGATATGTTGTCTAAGGAAAGCTTTTTAAACAGACATGTTTGATAAAAAAAAATAAAGAACAAAAGAAACAGAGTCGGTGTTTCGAGATAATTCCGTCTTCTCAGTCACGAATACCCTAGACATTCTGAGTAAGGCCGAGGATAATTTCTTCCAGTATAGATATCAGTGAAGGAAACAGTTACTGATGTATGCAAAAGCTAGGGGGTCTAGAATTAAATTACGGATTGGGAGCGTAGGTATGCTTGAGGTACGTTCGAACTGTGTGTTTCGCCATGGAGGAAATTTCTCGGTGTAATCAAATAGAATGGATATTCCTAGACCAGTTTGAACTGGTAATAACATTGCATCTTGTATTAAACATTGCATCTAGTATTTGTGGAGGCGCAATGGCCCAGTGGTTAGAGCAGCGGACTCGCGGTCATAGGATCGCGGTTTCGATTCCCAGACCGGGCGTTGTGTGTGTCTATTGAGCGAGAACACCTAAAAGCTCCACGAGGCTCCAGCAGGGGATGGTGGTGATCCCTGCTGTACTCTTTCACCACAACTTTCTCTCACTCTTACTTCCTGTTTCTGTTGTACCTGTATTTCAAAAGGGCCGGCCTTGTCACTCTCTGTGTCACGCTGAATATCCCCCGAGAACTACGTTAAGGGTACACGTGTCTGTGGAGTGCTCAGCCACTTACACGTTAATTTCACGAGCAGGCTGTTCCGTTGATCGGATCAACCGGAACCCTCGTCGTCGTAACCGACGGAGTGCTTCCAGTTCCAATTCCAGTATTAAATATACGCGCTTAAAACAGTTTTACATTAAAATACCGATTTGTATGCAAATTTATGATATGGAACAAATGTAGAAGAGCAGTAGTTGTTTGAGAAACTGGTGAAGGCACAGAGTTTCATTCAAAATAGTGGTGGTTTCAAGCAAGGCATTTGGTTTCTGCAAGTAATGACTACCGCAAATGTTCAGTGCAAAGCCGGAAAATGCATGTTCTGCTATGAGAATCGATAAAGAAAACATTTACTGATTTCTGCGAAAGCTGTTAAAAATGAAATAAAATATACACATATACGCAGGAGTGGCTGTGTGGTAAGTAGCTTGCTAACCAACCACATGGTTGCGGGTTCAGTCCCACTGCGTGGCATCTTGGGCAAGTGTCTTCTGCTATAGCCCCGGGCCGACCAATGCCTTGTGAGTGGATTTGGTAGACGGAAACTGAAAGAAGCCTGTCGTATATATGTATATGTATATATATATATATATGTGTGTGTGTGTGTGTTTGTGTGTCTGTGTTTGTCCCCCTAGCATTGCTTGACAACCGATGCTGGTGTGTCTACGTCCCCGCCACTTAGCGGTTCGGCAAAAGAGACCGATAGAATAAGTACTGGGCTTACAAAGAATAAGTTCCGGGGTCGATTTGATCGACTAAAGGCGGTGCTCCAGCATGGCCGCAGTCAAATGACTGAAACAAGTAAAAGAGAGAGTAAAAGAGAGTATACACACTTGAAACAACCTTGGGTTAAAATACTAGTGTGTGTATGTATTTATAATGTGTATACAAATATAGAGCAGTACTAAGTGAAATATTTTTGTCTCAGAGAAGCTCCCCAAACAGGATATTGTGGTGAAAGCACAGGACTTCGTTTATCGATTTCGTTATGGCATAGGTTCTCAACCGGGGTCTACATGGCCCTTGGGGGTTCATATAAGGTTTGTTGAAATTTATGTGCAATAAATTTCATATACTTCTACAATACACAAAATATTTTAAATAATTTAGGCACAAGATATCCGTCAAATGTAAATAATGTAAGTAATTACAGTTAGTGTCGTAAATGTTTATACACACCGATACACACACACACACACACACACACACACACACACATATTAAAAATAAGAAAGGCCGGTCTATGGGATTACCTTAGGTTTCCCGTCCATAAAGGGTTTAGCTTTATGGCGTATCGTCAGATCCCAAAACCTGTTGGCCTTATAAATATATAAGAGGTGATGTTTATCGCGACCTAAGCGTGGGTGTTCTATAAGAACAGTCGATACTGCTATATTAACCCCAAGAGGAATCCTCCTACACGTGGTTATTCAGTGCGCTTCGCTCGATACAAGCGGCGAGGGAACTACCTAGCTCAGAGACCATGAAATCAAGTGATTTCGATCTTATATAATCATCTTAGTGATGGATACTTGTCTGCTAGACATAGCAGTAATTCACCCTAGCTTGCAATATATAGAAAAACAGTGTCACACAGTCCCTGGCTTTGCAAATTAACAAACAAGTTCGTTAAGAAAATCTCTATTAGAGATAAAAGCAGTGTTTTAACTTATGTTGGTTAGTATGTTGTTGTTGTTGTTGTTCTTCTTCTTCTTCTTCTTCTTCTTCTTCTTCTTCTTCTTCACCTTCATCTTCATCTTCTAATTCTTCTTCTCCTCTTTCTTCGTCTTCTTCTTCTCCTCTTTCTTCGTCTTCTTCTTCTCCTTCTTCTTCTTTTTCTACTTCTTCTCCTCTTTCTTCGTTTTCTTCTTCTCCTCTTTCTTCGTCTTCTTCTTCTCCTTCTTCTTCTTTTTCTACTTCTTCTCCTCTTTCTTCTTCTTCTTCTACTTCTTCTCCTCTTTCTTCTTCTTCTTCTTCTTCTTCTTCTCCTCCTCCCCATTCCCCTCTTTCTTCTTCTTCTCCTCCCCTTTCTTCTTCTTCTTACTCTCCCCTTCCTCCTCCTCCTCCTCTCTCTCCTTCTTCTTCTTCTACTTCTTCTTCTTCTTCTCCTTCTTCTTCTCATCTTTCTTTCGATTAAATAAGTACTAGTTACGCACTGGGGTCGATATAATCGACTTAATCCGTTTGTCTGTCCTTGTTTGTCCTCTCTGTGTTTAGCCCCTTGTGGGTAGTAAAGAAATAGGTATTTCGTCTGCCGCTACCTTCTGAGTTCAAATTCCGCCTAGGTTGACTTTGCCTTTCATCCTTTCGGGGTCGATAAATTAAGTACCAGTTACGCACTGGGGTCGATGTAATCGATTTAATCCGTTTGTCTGTCCTTGTTTGTCCCCTCTATGTTTAGCACCTTGTGGGAAGTAAAGAAATAGGTATTTCGTCTGCCGCTACCTTCTGAGTTCAAATTCCGCCTAGGTTGACTTTGCCTTTCATCCTTTCGGGGTCGATAAATTAAGTACCAGTTACGCACTGGGGTCGATGTAATCGATTTAATCCGTTTGTCTGTCCTTGTTTGTCCCCTCTATGTTTAGCACCTTGTGGGCAATAAAGAAATAAGATGATCCCCCATGTGCTTTCACTTGGAAGGGGAAATCCTGTCTGGTTTCAGCAGGATGGGGCTCCACCCCATTATGCATTACGGGTTCGTGATTTTCTGAATAAACATTTTCCAGGGAGATGGCTCGGGAGTCGCGGGCCAATTGAATGGGCACCACGGTCGCCAGATTTAACTCCCATGGACATTTTCTTCTGGGGCTGCATAAAATCCCTTGTGTATTCTGAGAAGGTTCGTGACCAAGGACATCTTCAAAGAATTATTGAAGCGTGTGAACAAGTCAACGGCAATGAAAAGCTATTCGAGAGGGTTCATCGCAATTTCAAATTCCGTATGACCACTTGTTTTGAGCTCCGTGGCCAACACTTTGAGCATTTGTAACGGATTGCCTACTTCGTTGCTAATAAAGCATACTTGATATCTCCCATGGGGAGTAGCTTTGTAGCCACCCTGTATATTGAACTACTTTATGCTATGTATGTTTTTCTTTCAAAAACATAGAATGCCATGTTTTAGAGGAGATTGAAAGCCCAGGCGAGACCTAGAATGGAATATTGCTCCCACTTCTAAGCTACGGGGACATATTAAAAAAATGCAGTCAGGCGTCGTTGTTGTTGTTGTCGGCGGTGGTTGAGGTACGCAGACACTAAAACACACACATATCTGTACATGCAATAGATTCCTCACAGTTTCCTCCTGTATCAAATGCACTCGCAAGGCATTGGTCAACCCGCGGACATAATACAAAGCAGTCGCCGGAAGTGTCACGCAGTGGCACTGAACCGAAAACCCCATGGTTGCAAAGCGAGCTTCTTAACATCACAGTCATACTTGTGCCTGTCTTAATTTTGTTCATTTGAAACAAAAAAAAAGAAAAAAAAGGGGTTAACATCTAACATCGATTGTGTAAAATTAAGGAATTGATATTTTGCTATATCGAACGTATTGATTACCTGGATTAATAGAAGCTATTGATTATCTACACTAATAGAAAGTATCGATTACCTACATTAATAACATGTCACCCAGTTTCAGAAGATATCGATTAAATCGCCAAATATATTCTAAATTACCTATTATACAAGAGAAATAACACTCAAATCCCCCTCAAAATCACACAGCTCTGTCTTGTTTAAGGAAACGGCATATTAGATAATGTAGTCAATATATAATATATATATATATATATATATATATATATATATTATATATATATATATATAAATATATATATGTATATACAGTAATCCCTCGCCATATTGCGATTCACTTATCGCAGTTCACATATCGCGGTTTATTATTTAAACCATGTCGATTTCTCCGTGGTGTTGTTTTCAATTTATGATTAAAATAAATATATGCAAATTAAAAAAATATTTTTAAAATATACAGTACAGTATGTGTGTGTCTATATATGTGTGTATATATGTGTGTGTATATGTGTGTATATGTGTGTTTATATATGTGTGTATGTATGTGTGTGTGTTTAAGTGTATGTATGTATATACATATGTGTGTATATATACATATATATCTGTGTGTGTGTGTATGTGTGTGCGTGTGACAGGGTCTTTGTGTCGATGCTTTTCCCCTCCCCCACCGCTTGACAACCGATGCTGGTGTGTTTACATCTCCGTAAATTAGCGGTTCGGAAAGAGAGACCAATAGAATAAGTACCAAGTTTTAAAAAATAAGTATATATATATGTATGTGTGTGTGTGTGTGTGTGTATGTGTGTGTGTGTGTGTGTGTGGTGTGTGTGTGTGTGTGTGTGTGTGTGTGTGTGTGTGTGTGTATGTGTTTGTGTGTAAAGTAACAGTTTAGAAAGAAACATTGGTTTCATACATAGCGTGAACTCGATATCTCTTCCGTTTCTCTAAACGATAACTGTTCTCTGCAAAGAATGCTTTTTTTTAAACACAAGAACGCTGGTGATAGTTCAAGAAATATTCCTCTTAAGAAATTATGGCCGGGCGAGTTGTCTTCCTTCACTTGATAGCTAGGTTTTCTAATTTTGAAATAAAAATTTCCGAGAACGTGGACAACTCCCCACGGTTTCCGTCCTGGAATTCAGGTAGCCTCCTGGCTCAAGTGAGTTCAAGAGGATTATATGCCATACGCAATTTACATAGTCTTGTTCCATTGCGATAAGGTTCACAAGTTTCCAGTAATTTCCACCTGATGTGAAAAGGCATATGATCGTCCTTTAGGCACCATACGTATGGGACCCTGAAAGATCTCTGGTTGTTCAGGCAAATTTGAAATTTGGATTCACAAAATCTGGCATAAATTTTAGTATATCCCTGTGTTTGCATTGATGTTACTTATATTTGTGCTGCTTCTTTTTGAGGCTACCTGTGCTTGGTGCACTGTAACCTTGGTGTTACATCGACCGTCTACTGGGCATTCATTTCTAATCCTGCATGAACAACCTGCCTCTGTCCGTGGTTTAGGAGTGCTAAGTATTTTTTTCTTAAAATCGGGTGCAGAACTGAAAGAGATTCTTAAATTATGTCTGTTAAAGATCTTTCTATATTTGTGTGATCGCGTGTAATGTTTATCAACTAACCTAAGAAAAATCTTACGCATGTCCGGACGTTTAGGGAAAAGTGGGGAGTGAACCATAAGGTTTTGCGGCGGCGTTTTCTTTTATGGTTTCTCAATCATGGTGTATATACTATATGGTCCTTCAAACCGTTGGCCACTAGCGCCTCATTATAAGCGCGAGCCGCTGCGTTGTAAATATCTTTATTTGAAGATAAGATCGAAATCCGTTTACTGATACCTTTTATTAGGTTTTTGAATACTATGTGTGTGTGGCAAGAGACTGTATTAATGTATGATAGCCTAAGACGTAATGGTCACGATTGAATTGTTTATGGGCATAGGCCGTTTGATATTTGATTAGGGCTAAGCTAAGACTAAATAGGAAAAACAAGACAATAATAACGATGGCAACAGCAACAACATCAACAACGACTACAATGACAACAACAACAACTCCATCATCGAGGAAATGAAGTAGCCTCCTATGCAGTAGCCGGACCTGCTAAAAATAGCAGTCAAAATCTTCCTTAAATAACATTCTTACCATCTTGAAAAATAGGACACATTGTTTATAGTACAGAGCGGGAGACATTATTTTGAAAGATATCACACAGGATGGTCATGGCTGGAACTGATTGGATCATAGGTCATCTGTTGCTCTACTAGGGTTATTGTTATAACTTGTACAGCTTATATTCATGTTCCATCTCTAACTTCGAACATATTAGATACGTGTTTGTATTAGTTACACATGACATAGTGGTTAGTGTGTTCGACTCCTGACTGCAAGATCGCGGGTTCAGTTCCTTGATCGAGCGGCGCGTATTTTCTTCAGCAAAGCATTTCATTTCATGTTGCTTCAGTATATCAACCAAGATGCATGCATAACTCTCAGTTCTTCCAACAGCCACATCTTGGATATTTCACTGGGTCGAGAGTAAGAAAGTTAAAATGTGTATTTATACCTGGTTCATGATTATATAGACATCATCATCAACAACAACACGAGTGGAGGCGCAATGGCCCAGTGGTTAGGGCAACGGACTCGTGGTCGTAAGAACGCTGTTTCGATTCCCAGACCGGGCATTGTGAGTGTTTATTGAGCAAAAGCACTTAAGCTCCACAAGGCTCCGGCGTAGGGGTGGGGGGGGTGAACCCCGCTATACTCTTTCACCACAACTTTCTCTCAATCCTTCTTCCTACTTCTGCCACAAAGCAGAGGAACCATGGTGTAACCCACTATGGTGTGGTAAACTTTCAGACCCTAGTCTAGATTGCGAATCCGCTGTACCCCAGGATGGTTCAGCTCTCCACCCGTTAAAAGCCACCGTTTACGGAATAAGGATAACAACGTAGCTTTTGTGCCCGTGCAACCGTCAGTCTATCGCGTGTGGTGGGTGGATCTTCAAGTTGCCACATGCATTCTTAGTAGCTTAGAGTAGGCTCGAATTAGAGATTATTCTTTGTGGCTAATGGCATGAGTCCTGGTTGGAAGAAGAAGAAGAAGAAGAAGAAGACAACATGATACTTACAAACCTGGTACTTATTTATCTTATCGGAGAGATGAAAAGCCGAAGAGAAAAATTTCGTTCTAACAACATGGAATTTTCTATTTAGTTCTTTGTGATCCATGACTTGAGATTAAGCCTCTGTAAGCCTCTTTGTAAGCTGTTACCGTTGTAGTCTAGCCACACTTCCACCTACCAAGCTACTGTCGCTATAAACCAACTTATTTTCAGGTCCTTTCTCATCTCTGTCGCTTTATCACCTCTCTCTATCCCTCACCTTGTGTTTACCACTTAGGTGCAAGCTACTATTTGCATAGCGTTCTATTATAGTTGATTTTGAAATCAAAATGAACTCAAGAGGCATTTATGTTCTTTTGTTCGGTTCTTCTGTCTATATTTTCAGGTCGAGAAGTCATAGTGTCTTTAACAAATTCAGATTGCATTCAGAAACCTGTACAAGGGATTCCTTGGGAAGCCATAGATTTGGAGTGCCCGGATGAAGATCTGAAGAGTCGTGTTTTGAAGGAATTCTTAGTCATAGATGAAAAATACAACGACAAGTTCCAGAGTCTGAAAGACAGTAACAGGGACATTTTAAGGTAAGGAAAAGGAGACGAAATTCGAGCGTATTGCATGAACTCTTAAAGTCAAAACTACCATAATAAACACATTGTACCGAACGCGAGGGGTTTTCGAGTGGTCAGTGCCACATTGCACCAGAGGCTGTGCGCTTGCCAGATCAATCTAACCGTCCCCAGGTGCGGCTATAATTTGTGTGGACGCAGTATTGGGTCCCTAACTGGGGATTGCCACATGGCCACACATTCCCTCGCGTTTGGTACAATGTGTTTATTATGGTAGTTTTGACTTTAAGAGTCCCTCCTAGCGTGAGGCATTTATGTATAGTAATGCCCTAAATATAAATATATATATATTTAAAAGGAAAACTTTTCCCTTATGAGGTTTTTCACGCTAACTACTTGATAATTTCTTGTAAAGATTTTATCGTATTTTAAAATTGTATATATATATATATATATGTATATATAAATGTATATATGCGTGTGTGTGATATATATACACACATAAATATACATATATGTATATTGAATATATATATATATATATACATATGTGTGTGTATATATATGTACATACGTATGTAGACACAGATATCTCTCCTTCTACACCACCACCAAATCTTTCTTGCTTTGACTTTCCTTAACGTGACACAATAAGTGGTAGGAACACACTATTTACAAACACAAACATCTACATACATAAATGCATGCATACGCATACACACACACATATATATGTATACACACACACACACACACATATATATATGTATGTATGCATGTATGTATGTATGTATATATGTATGTATAATCGATGCTGGCACATGAAAGCTAAAACATCGTCATGTGATGAATTTGCTATCGGAATACGCTACAGAACTCCAATTTCTTCAATCCTTAGGTACACTTCCTTATTCCTTTTTGGCTCAGATTCTTTACGTGTATTTTTTCGTTGTAGGCATGGCGAATACGGCGGCTGGAGTGAAGATGATCATCGAGAGTTCGTATCAATCCTGGAGCAGTATAGTTCCGATAATCCGCAAAAGTCATGGCTGGTCTTTGACCGACTCATGAAACAAATGCCACAAATATCCAGAAAAGAATTGGTTAATATCGTCACAGATTTGTTGCTATTTTTGTTGTTTCTGTCATACATACATACATACAAACATACAAACATACATACATACATACATACATACATACATATACACATACATACATACAAGCATACATACATGCATACATACATACATA
>NC_043011.1:35305526-35318026 GCF_006345805.1 Octopus sinensis | reverse complement strand
TTATTACAGGTGACGACGCCTCATGGGTCTATGGCTATGGCCCCGAAACCAAGACAATAATCAAATCCCGCTTGAAAGGAACAAGATTTCAAGACTACGAAGAAATCCAAGAGAATGTGACGAGATAGTTTGCTCGCTACCCTCCAAAAGAAGTCCCAGGAATGCTTCCGTCAATGGAAACGACGCTGGATAAAGTCTGCGACTTCAAAAGGGGACTACTTCAAAGGGGGTTAAATGCCAAATTGATATATGTTGTAGGAACTTTTCTGGTTTTTTTATACCACCATTCCCGACACTTCTTGGGACAGACCTTTTATGTACCTATGTTACGAAACGTGTATGTATTCAAGCATTTATGTATGTATTTGGTTGTCCGGAAAGTTCATGCCGATTTATAGTAGCTTACCTTTCGACTTATTTTAGATCATGGTTTAGTCCATAAAATAGGATTTGACTACACCTCCATTTAGAGCACAGTTTAAGCTATCTTTTCGTTGAAGAAGGTTTATGTTCCTATAACCTGTGTTAATTCTGTAACCCTTTAAAATGGAAGATAAGAAAGTTCATTTTCGGCACTTGATACTTTGGGAACTAGACAAAAATTGCTGCAGCTCGGCTGGGATGTGTTACCCCAACCTCCATATTCACCAGATACTGCTCCTTCGGATTTCTACTTATCCAGGTCTCAACAGAATAGTCTTAATGGTAAAAATTCCAATTCCTTGGATGACGTAAAAAGATACCTTGATGAATTCTTTGCCATGAAACCACCTCAATTCTGAGAAGAGAGTATTTTCAAGTTAAAGGAAAGGTGGAGACGCATTGTGCAACACAATGGTTCATATTTGGTTGATTAAAAATGTAATGGCAAGTATTTATTGACCTTTTTCTTTCCTTTAAAGATCGGCACAAACTTTCCGGACAACCCAATATATATGTACAGAGTGGCCCAAAAGTAGTTTACAGTTATCACGTAGGCATTTTATATTTCTTTTAAAACATTTTATAGCATTTAAATTTCTATCTTACAATTAACTAAATTAGCATAGAATAATGGTTTCATATTTATTTATAATTAAGATCAAAACTGCTAATATATGAATGCGAAAGAAATAGTTGAATAACTGTAAACCTACGTTTGGGCCACCCTGTATATTGTCTTGGGTTTGACTTCAAATTACATCCGGTAATGGGGACTTGGTCCCTGAGTTCCAGGGTTTTGGGAAATGTGGAGGGGAGGAACCATCTCGAATCCACTATAACACCCAAGTTCCCTCTGATCCGGAGTAGTAGTAGTAGTAGTAGTAGTAGTAGTAATAGTAGTAGTAGTAGTAGTAGTAGTAGTAGTCGTTAGGGGTCCCAGCGGTGGGGGTGGCGATAAAACATGTCACGGAACTGCATCCGAAAGAAAGTTCCGCACAGACTCTCCAACGGACCTAGGGATGATGCGCCCCATCAGCTGCTTTATTTGCATATCCTCCGGATCTCCGTCGGGTACGACTACAAGTGTTCCAGTTAGATCGATCAACGGAACAGTCTGCTCAGGAAATTGAAGTGCAAGTGGGTGAGTACTCCACAGACAAGTGTACACTTAAGGTAGTTCTCATGGACTTGTCAACCGACTCTCGTAAGTATATTTATCATATTTTAACACTTGATTTCACATTTTTGTTTTGATTAGGTAACATCTTGGCGTGAGAATAAATACGAACAGATGTTGCTGGAGATGAAATTGCTGGAGAAGAAATCTGAGGAAATGGCAAGGAATGAACGGCAGAGAATGGAGATGATGAAACAAAAGAGAGACCAAACCAAGCAGGAGGTAATTCCAGAAAGAAGGAGAGAAAGGAGAAAGGAAGGCCACGCGTACACTGTCGTTCATTGCAGTTCTTTTCTCTTTTATCTCTTACTTGTTTCAGTCATTAGGGTGCGGCCATGATGGGGCACCGTGTTGAAGGGTTTAGCCGAACAATCGACATCAGAGCTTAATTTATTTAAACCCTTCTATTTGTTTCTTTTGCCAAACTTCTAAGTTACAAGTACGTGATCAACCCAACAGCAGTCATAAAGCATTGGAAGGGAAAAACACGAAGACATACATAACGCCATGCATATATATATATATATATATATATATATATATATATATATATATATGTACACATACACACACACACGCACACACACACACACACACACACACACATATATATATATATATTATATATATATATATATATATATATATATATATATATACATACATATGTATATATGTATATACATATATATATATATATATATATATATATGTATATACATATATATATATATATATATATATATATAGGTACACATATGTATATATTGGGTTGGCAACTAAGTTCCCGACGTGTTTTTTTAATTTTGGAATCTTTTTTTTTTCTTGTTAATATTAGTTAATTCTTGTTAATTTTCAGATCATTAAAATGGAATGTCAAGTTAAGAAAAACGAGCATTTTCGACACCTCCTTCTGTTTACTTTTAATCAAGGTTCTAAGGCCGCAAAAGCTTCTCGCGACATTTGTGCTGTGTATGGAGAAGGTGCCATAACTGAAAGAATCGCTCGTGATTGGTATGCCAATTTCAAAAACGGAATTTTTAACCTCAAACACGCACCTCATTCTGGCCGTCCAGTTGAGTTCAATGAAGAGCGATTAAACCAACTTTTGCACGAAAGTTCTCGTCTAACGACAAGGGAACTGGCAGAGAAAATGAAATGCTCCCGCACTGCTATAGAGAAGCATCTTCACTCGATGGGAAAGGTTCAGAAGTATGGAGCATAAGTTCCGCATGCTTTAAGTGAAGTGATAACAACAAAAATCAACAAGCCACAATCTCCGCTGGTTTGCTTGCTCGTCACCGCTCAACTCATGGACACAAGCAACGATTTCTTTACCTAATCGTTACTGGCGACGGAAAATGGTGCCTGTACATCAATATGAAGCAGCGTAAGGAATGGCTTAGCTCCGGTAAACAAGCGACACCGCGCGTAAAGCAAGATCTTCATCCGCGAAAAACGATGTTGAGCGTATGGTGGGATTGGAAAGGGATTATCCATTACGAATTGCTTGAACAAAACCAAACGGTCAACGCGGAACTCTACGTTCAACAGATGGAACGACTCAACACGGCTATTCAAGAGAAAAGACCTAATCGGCAGCATGGAGTTCTGCTGCACGACAACGCCCGCCCTCATATCGCCAATATGACCAAGGAAGCCATTCAAACGCATGGCTGGGAAGTGCTGTACTCTCCTGATTTGGCACCAACGGATTTCCACCTCTTTCGATCTCTTTCAAATGCTATGCGCGGAGTTTCGTTCAATACTTATGCAGAATTGAGAGCGTGGTTGGATCAATTTTTCGAGTCGAAATCGAGTGATTTCTACCAACGAGGTATTAAAAATCTTGTTGAACGTTGGGAAGAAGTTGTAAACAACGAGGGAGAATACATTAATTTGTTGTTATTTTTTATTGAACTTTTTAAAAAATTTAAATTTTAAAAAACAGTAGGAACTTAGTTGCCAGTCCAATACATACATACATACTCATACAGACACAACGCGCGCGCGCACTCACATTTATGTATAGGACAGACTTGTTTCAGTTTCCGACCGACAACCAAATCCACTCACACTGCTATGGTCAGCCTGAGGCTATGGTAGAAAACACATGCCGAAGGTGTCGTGTAGTGGGACTGAACTCGGAACCGTGTGGCTGGGAAGCGAATTTATTACCACCCAAAACGTTGAACCTCACGTTCATATAGAATAAAACTATGATTAAAATCAAAGTCGTTAAAGCGGAATGTAATAGTGATACGCAGTGATTAAGAGGTGAATGGTGCCACCCTCCTCGTTAACCATTTGAAAACTATAGTGTTATTTAAATTATCAAACGATTAATATTGCTGTCACTAATTTAAAGTTCTACCTTGCAATTTTGTTTTATGTCTACGCGACAACCCACAATTTAGATTTCAAACGACATTAATAAACCATCGTCACAGCTTGCAAGTTCCGAGAAGTGTAAACTGTTATATTTACATAACATTGTATAGAAGAAGATACGGAGAGAGATATTAGGACAATGGTCCTGTTGGGTAAGGGTATCTTATTTTGTGATAAGTTCTTGACGCTGGGATTCAATGCAAAGGAAAATGACTGTATATATGCATGTATATCTATATATATATATATGTGTGTGTGTGTGTATATACGTATATATTTGTGTGTGTGTGTGTGTGTCTGTGTGTGTATGTATTCTAGAATGAGTATAGATATAATATAAAGAACATATATATGTATGTATAAACACACACGCACAACCCATATATATATATATATATAATATATATATATATATATATATATATATATGAGAAGAATGATTTTCTTAAAAACATTTTGTAAGGTAGATTTCATGTTTTGTTTTAGCGCTTTTCACTATTTTCAGGTTTTCAAAAACACGTATCATAAAATAATCCGTAAAAGTTTGTTTTTAGTAGCGGTTATCTTGAATATTCTTGATTTATTTCGGATTTAAAATTCTTACAAAATATTCTTTTTCTTTTCGTAGTTTATATTTTTCTTGCTTCATTTTAAAAATTGGGATATTTTGAGTTTTCTATTTATGTTTAAGATGAAACATTAGTAAAAGATGAATCCATTTTGTTGCTTATGTACCCTAACCCAATGTAGTAATTTTTATCCCGTTTGGCCAATATAATTCTCATTGCATGGTAGACATGTGATGAAGTAAATGAGATAATATCTGAAGAAATAATGCAGGGGACAAATTGTGGAAACCTTCGTCGTGGGATATGTATGAATCATCTGAACTAGGCAAATCCCAAAATATCTAGATCGAGAAGGAATTAGAAAATAAAATTTTAAAAACTATTCTAAATCTGAAACTGGACCGGAAATCATCAGCTTTACACAGATTACCTTAGAGCACCTGTGTTTGGAAAGTTAAAATCAGCGAAAAGCGCCTAACACAGTACAACATTTTTCTTCCAAAATATCTGAGTCGATATGAGTTTTCTCTTAAGAATTTTTGATGTAGTGTGACACAAAAAAAAAGTAGCCCAGGTTCCGTAGCCTTGTGTAAATACAGAGTATGCTTAACAGAAGCCGTTCTAACAAACAGTTCCACAATCTCCTCACTTTCCGCTATTGTGTTCGTCATCTCGCAAAATGTTCACTCAGTGTAATCTTACTGTCAAGTAATGTGGTAAGGATGTGGTGAGTATAATATGACAAAGAGCTGACAAGTGTCTCATCGTTGTCCAGCAATTACAAGTAATCGAGATAACAGAAACGACTCTTGCAAACGAATGGCTGAGTGCTTTTTCGTATGTATAAGTTTATTTCTGTATTTACATTATCCTGCGGGAACACAGACTGCATTTCGTGCACCACGCTGTATAATTAAAGACTTCTAACTAAAGAAACTCGACTGCGTGTGTACCGTTGGCGATTTTTTCCCTCCGTCTTCCCTTCTTTGGATCTTTCCTTTTCCTATGTTTCTGACGAAGAGCTCCGCTCGAAACGTTAAACCCTCCTTCTTTCCTTCCTTCCTGAGCGTACAATAATACTATATTTGTTCCACGTCCTCATGTTGTATTTCTCTTTGTGTTTGCATGTTTGGATTAACTATATATATATACCTCAGATAAAACAATACAAAGACCAGAAGTTAGCAGAGCAGCAACAAGAAGAAGAGAACTGCAGACGACGTCTTGCAGAGATCCAAGAGGAATTAGAAGAACAAAACAAACGAAACTGGAAGCGGTAAGTTTTTTTTTTTTCATAAAATGACTTTAGTAAAATAAGAAAATAATGATCACCTACTCCTGGGAGAATTAAAACAAAAGTTAGATATGGTGAGAATCGATCTTAAAAATTTAAAAATTTTAAAATTCGTAATTAAATAATATTTTCTACACTAGGCGCGAAATTTTAGGGGAGGGGGCATTCGATTAAATCGATCCCAGTACGCAACTGGTACTTAATTTATCGACGCTGAACACATAATATAAAGTCTCGAAATACCGCTAAGCATTTCACCTGGCGTGCTAACGTTTCTTATCTCTTTACTGCCCACAACGAGTCACACACAGGGGGGACAAACAAGGACAAACAAAGGGATTAAATCGATTAGATCGACCCCAGTGCGTAACTGGTACTTAATTTATCGACTCCGAAAGGATGAAACGTGAAGTCGACCTCGGCGGAATTTGAACTCAGAACATAAAGACAGAAGAAATACTGCTAAGCATTTCGCCCGGCGTGCTAACGTTTCTGCCAGCTCACTGCCTTTCTAACGAAAATAATAATGCTTTCAAATGTTTGGCACGGGGCTAGTAAGTGCGGGGGTGCGGAGGTATGTCGATTACATTGACCCCAGCACTTGAGTGATACTTATTTTATCGACTCTGAAAAGATGAAAAGTATAGTCTACCACAGCGGAATTTGAACTCGTAACAAAGACGGACGAAATGCTGATTAGCATTTTGCCCAGCGTATTAACGATTCTGCTAGCTCGCCGTCTTAATCATAATTAAAATGGTTTCAAACTTTGGCACAAAGCCAGCAATTGTTTTGGTGCAGGGTTGGGCTAGTCAATTACATCGGCCCAAGTTGGTACTTTATTTTATCGACTCCTAAAGGAGGAAAACTCCAAATTGATCTTATCAGGATATTGACACAAAACGTAACGAGCCAGAAGAAATGCCGCTGAGCATTTTGTTCGACACATTAACGATTCTCTCAGATAATAATAATAATAATGATAATAATAATAATGACGATGACGATGACGACGACGACGATGACGATGACGATGATGACGATGACGATGATGATGATGATGATGATGATGATGATGATGATGATAAATGCCCTGATGCAGTACCAGGCAGTAGCTCTCGTATTCGGGGAAGATATTCTGCCATTTGAAAATTTCTCGCCTTCAGTCTGACAACCTCTCGACAGGCACGCTTCCAGAATAACCATTGGACAAGCGATTCGGTGTTATTATTATTATTATTATTATTATTATTATTGTTGTTGTTGTTGTTACCTCCGCTTTAGCGAAGGCGGATATATTGTTTTCAGTCGTATTTGTTTGTCCGTGGACGAGATATCTCAAGAACCGCTGAATGGATTCGGATGAAACTTTCAGGGATGTTTGGCCTTGTGACTGGCACGGACTGATTAGACTTTGGAATTTATCCGGTACCTGACAAGGATTCTGGATTATTTTTCCGTTAATTTTTGAGAGCGGTCGGGTTCATTTTTAGTATTCTCGTTTGTGAGAGCAGTCGAGTTTATTTCAGATATTCTCATTTTAAAAATCATCTCCGGCTAATCTTTGAGAGGAAGTTGGTATTGACTTGGCGGAGGTTTGCGCTCTCTGAGTGCTCTTGTTGTTGTTGTTGTTGTTGTTATTATTATTATTATTGTTGTTGTTGTTGTTGTTGTTGTTATTATTATTATTATCATTTTCCTTCTTTCTCCAAATTTTCTTCCGTTTCTCGCCGAGTGTTTACCGTACACCTAGGGCAGAGAAGCTCATTGTATGCATTCGCAGATTACACACGCAAATTCACAGATAAAATATGTATTTAAAAGAATAATAAATAAATAAGTTCATGAATGGATGTTGTTTTCACAGCGATAATGCTCTTCTCAGCACAAAACATCCATTCATGAATTTATTTATTTATTAATTTTTTAAATGCATATTTCATCTGTGAATTTGCGTGTGTAATCTGGGAAAGCATACAATGAGCTTTTCTTCTTCTTCTTCTTCTTCTTCTTCTTCTTCTTCTTCTTCTTCTTCTTCTTCTTCTTCTTCTTCTTCTTCTTCTTCATCTTATTATTATTATTATTATTATTATTATTATTATTATTATTATTATTATTATTATCATTATCATTATTATTATTATTATTATTATTATTATTATTATTATTATTATTATTATTATTTAAGCCAGCGAGCTGGCAGAATCGATAGCGCGCTGCACTAAATGCTCAGCGGTATTTCGTCCGTCGCTGTGCTCTGATGTTCAAATACCACCGAGATCGACTTTGCTTCACGCTTTCAGGGTCGATAAATTAAGTACCAGTGAAACTGGGGTCGATGTAATCAATTAGTCTCCTCCCCCAAACCCCCAAATTTCAGGCATTGTGCCTATAATAGAAAGGATTATTATTATTATTATTGAGTGAGAGAGCAGTGCATGCCACCAAAGTGACACTGGGGTAAAATATACGAAACCCAGTATACCCATCATGACTACCCGTCTGATAAGGATACACTAGGCACATATATCACAGCCATATGTGCGCAACATGGTGATCTCATATTAAGATAAACAGCATATGACCTTGCAGGAGGGGCCCAGTTAGAATTTTCTTCTGGGCGAGTAACCCATCCCGCTCAAAAGTTCCCTGATTAAGGGTTGTTTAAGGATGTTGAACGAAACACCCATGTTTCCAGATGTGAATTATCCAAACCCCAAAGAATCCCGCTCAACACATGGCTATGATGCTCCCCCACTACTTCTGCTCGTGATCAGAGATGCAAATATCATCATCATCATCAACATCATCATCATCAACATCATCATCATTCAGTAGTCTTATTTTTATCACGTGCTTTCACTGCACTACCGAGTTTAGCTCTGTGTGGCTTGGGTATATGCTGTGGTTAGTTGTGATGCTCTTATTTTCACTATATTGAAAGCGTTTTACGTACGATGTGTGCAGTGCCTAGTTGTGCTATTTTCTGTACGTTATACATGTTTGTTAGTCCTGGTATTTTGTCATGTATTTGTCTGAATGTTTTTTTCAGCATACCTAATGTACCTACTATTATAGGAATTGATTCTGATTTTAGATTCCAGACTCGAGTTACCTCTATTTCCAGGTCTTTGTATTTTGAAAGTTTCTCCTTTTCTCTGAGAGAAACATTGTCATCTGTTGGTATTGATACATCAATTAGAAGCCGTTTTTTTCCTTGGTGACCTCTGACATCCAGTCTATTAGACTTGATTTCTCTATCTTTGTGTATTGGTATATCTCAGAGTATGGTTGCTTTCTCATTTTCTGTGATATTTTCTGGGGTGTGCCTATACCATGTTTTTTCTGCTGTTATTCCACATCATCATCATCATCATCATCATCATTATTATTATTATTATTATTATTATTATTATTATTATTATTATCATCATCATCATCATTTTTATTTGTTGTAGTAGTAGTAGTAGTAGTAGTAGTAGTAGTAGTAGTAGTAGTAGTAGTAGTAATATTTCTTGTTATTTTCATATTTATTAATTATACTCCAGAATAAAATATCGCGAAAAAGAATGGTTGAAGAGAATTCAAGAACTGCAAGAGAAAAAACTATTGAAAGAAAGTGAAGAAACTGAAAGGCTCTTAAGACTGGAAATTCTGCGAGAAAAAGTAACTCATTATTATTGTTGTTGTTGTTGTTGTTGTCGTTGCTGTTTTCTTGAGGCTTGGTAACTACAGGTCTCCTAAAATCTCAATCTTTCTTGGAAATATTGCAGAATACAGTATGGCATTATTCTTCAATTCCATATAATACCTATATCTATTCCAATAGCTTTCAGTCTCTTTGAGAACACTTTGGCTATTGTACCAAGTACACCAATTATTTCTCACCTTTGTATTCCACAATCCTTTATCTCTTTGGTTAAGTTTTCGTATTTGACAATTTTACCAGTTTCTTTGTTGCTCTCTCCACTATCATATAACATTGCAAAGTATACGATCCTATGCGTCGGGTTCACAATCACAAGGTAGTGAGTTCGATTCCCGGACCGGGTTGCATGTTGTGCTCTTGAGTAAAACGCTTTTTTTTCACGTTGCTCCTGTTAACTCATTTGTAGAAATGAGCTCCGACGTCCCTGGTGCCAATCTGTATCGGCCTTTGCCCTTTCACTTGGATAACATCGGTGGCGTAGAGAAGGGAGGTTGGTATGCATGGACGACCGTTGGTCTTCTATAAACAACATTGCTCAGACTTGTGCCTCAGAGGAGAACTTTCTAATTGCAATCCCATGGTCATTCATGACCTAAGGGGGGGGTTACATTTTTAGTAACACCATCATCATTATCATTATCATCGTCATTATTGTTAATTAATATTATCATTGCTGCTGTTGTTGTTGCTGTTACTATTGCATTTTACAGTAGTTAGTAACGTTAGTGCGACGAACAAATACATAGCGGCATTTCGTCTGTCTTTACATTCTGAGTTCAATTGCCGCCCAGCTCAACATTGCCTTTCATCCTTTCAAGATCGATAAAATAAGTGCCATTTGAACACTGGGATTGATTATCCCTCTTCTCTAAAATTTTAGGCTTGTGCCTATAATAAAATATTCTTGTTATTATTATTATTATTATTATTATTATTATTATGATTATTATTATTATTATTATTATTATTGAGTGAGAGAGCAGTTCATGCCATCAAAGTGACACTGGGGTAAAATATACGAAGCCCAATATACCCATCATGACTACACGTCTGATAAGGGTACACCAGGCACATGCATCACAACCATATGTGCACGACATGGTGATCTCATATCAAGATAAACAGCGCATGACCTTGCAGGTGGGGCCCAGTTAGAATTTTCTTCTGGTCGAGTAAACTATCCCGCTCAAAAGGTCCTTGAATAAGGGTTGTTTAAGGATGTTGAACGAAGCACCCATATTTCCAGAGGTGAAATATTCAAACTCCAAAGAATTCCTCTCAACACATGATGCTCCCCCACTACTTCTGCTTGTGATCAGAGATGCACATATCGTCAACCACTAAGGGACATGGCCAAAAGCTTAAGGTTAAACAACTGACCAGCAAATCTTTGGTATTGAGCATAATATTTGCTGTAGCCCATCTTTTATACCAAGACAAAACAATGTACATGATAACACTTCCAATCAGTTAAGATCAGAAGTGATAACACTTCCAATCAGTATATTATTATTATTATTATTATTATTATTATTATTATTATTATTATTATTATTACTATATGAAAACACACAGCTTATTTTGCTGGGAATGATGGAAAGTATCAGCTGTTCACAGCCAGCAGACTAAGGTGACACTTGTTTACTGGTCATGCTTCAGGAACCCTGCGAAGAATTCTTTCAGTTCCAAGCAATGCTGATTTTTGTTGGTGTTCTACCTTCACACTTGCACCGATCTTTTTCAGCTATGCTGGTAGTTGACTGCTGATACTTCTAAGTGCACTAATGTCTATTGGTATCGCGTCTACTCTCTTCAGTGACGAAAGCCTTCGTATTTCTTATTTTAAATTGCCATAGTTGTTTGTTTTTCTTCTTCTTTCACATTAATCCTGTTTTATTATTACTATTATTATTGTAGTTGTTGCTATTATTATTGTTGTTATTGTTACTATTATTATTATTATTATTATTATTATTATTATTATTATTATTATTATTATTATTGTTAATATTATAATTTATTATCATCATCATCATCATCATCATCATCATCATCATCATCATCATCATCATCCTCATCATCATCATCATCATCATCATCATTATTATTATTATTATTATTATTATTATTATTATTATTATTATTATTATTATTATTATTATTTAAGACGTCGTACAGTATCTAATATCCTGATATGGTTGACTGAAGATGTTGTGTCTACCATCGGTTTGTACTGTTTGTCAATTCGCAACAAGGACCTTAGAAGACAGAGCTTTACGCAATATTTACGCTGATTTTTGCAATACACCTAGATTGTAGGGTATTTCTAAAGTTTAGAGATATTTCTTCAGTTTGGGTAGTATTTAACCCAATGCTACAATGACAATAGGCACAACCTATATATTTGACTCTCGTAGCTGCCACATCTTGGCGATCTCAATTCTCAGATCTCCAGAGTTATCGATCTTTTATATATATATATATATATATATATATATATATATATATATTACATAATATTATATCATACCCCGATACTGTGTGGACTAAGATCCCCGTTGAGAGGCTGCTGGTATTTATAGAGTGTTAAACACTTTCAGTATGCAAATTAGGGAATCCTTCATAGAGTAACTACTGCATCTGTTGAGTATATAAACAGTTTGGCTACTTGTTTCTCTGGAGACTGTCAGAATGATGTAGACGCATCTGATGAGAACTCAGTGAGATTCGAAAATCGATTAAGGTCGTTCATCATTTTTTTCAGTCTGCGGAGAAATGGCAAAATTTGCCCTGTTTATAATTATACCATATGTTTATATATATATATATATGTGTGTGTGTGTGTGTGTGTGTGTGTGTGTGTGTGTGTGTGTGTGTATGTGTGTGTATGTATGTATGTATGCATGTGTGTGTGTATTAGACAGAAACTGAAAGAAG
>NC_043011.1:35298026-35300526 GCF_006345805.1 Octopus sinensis | reverse complement strand
TATATATATATACATACATACATACATACATACATACATACATACATACATACATACATACATACATATATATATATATATATATATATATATATATTTACACACACTCTATATATATATATAGATACACATATACATACATACTATACACGCATATATATTATTTACTGAGTATATACATACATATATATATACATACATATATATATACATATATATGTATAGATATATTCATATGTATATACGTATATATATAGATGTATATTTTGTATATATTTATGTTTGTTTATGTATGTATGTATGTAAGCTATGCGTTAATAACCGTTGACAATTTCTCTGAACACGCAACGATTTTTGTCTTTTCTGAAAACTATGAATAGCTATAAACGCGTCGATACTTTTCCATACGCGCGCTTATGTATACATAATCACTCACACGTTTTATACACACCCAGTTGACCGAAATCAATAGAGCCTGAACTTTCAGAACGAATTTGCTCACGTCCATCTTGCAATTTCGTAAATGCGCAATGTTCTTAACAGTAGCAATGTATAACTTCGACACGGCCTTGTCTCACGGTGACGCGGTATCAACCAGACTATCGTGTGTTATACATCGGTTGTCACAATGCGCTTCGCCGTTATTTAGCTTTCAAGTGACGCCGCTCCGCTGTCTTGGCGTGATCAGAGAAGCCTGTTCCGTCAAAACGTTACCCATTTACAGGTGCATGGACTGTAACGACGTAAATTAAAATGTATGTAAATATATATATATATATATATATATATATATATATATATATATATATATATATATATATTATATATAATATATATATATATATATATATATATATATATATATACGATATTCTTGTATTCTTTTATTTGTCTCAGTAATTTGACTGCAGCCAAGCTGGAGTGCCGCCTTTAGTCGAACAAATCGACCCCAGGACTTATTCGTTGTAAGCCTAGTACTACTTATTCTATCGGCCTCTTTTACGGGGACTTAAACACATCGACAGCGTTTGTCAAGCGATGGTGGGGACACAAACACAGATACACAAAAACTCACACACACACACGCATACATACACACAAATACACACAAGTACATACGCACACACACACAACACACACACACACATATATATATATATATATATATAATATATATATATATATATATATATAGGTATAAAAATTATATATAAAGAAACAAGAACGTGAAATACACAAAGGGACGAACACAGAAAACAGACGGGTCATTCGAAGCCTTTAATCTTCAGTCAGGAACCGGATCATCATAGCAAATTTCGGCTGATTAATTCTGATATTTGCTCCAAGGGTTGCCCAAAGGCCAAAAATACTTGATATTAAATTTTATTTATTCATTTGGTAAAATGGTGTCGCCCTCAACAATTTTCATGATATTTCATATTTAGATGTTTTTATTAAATTTCATTCAGTTGTTAAACACAAATAAATCTTGGAATTAAATGGTTTTGATTTACTATCAGGTGACTTTTGGCCAACCCTGTATATATGTGCGCAACACACAACACACACACACACACACACACACACACATACAAACACATGAACACATATATGTATGTATGTATGTACTGGAATTAAAAACAGCTTTAATAATATATAATATGCCATGTATCCGCAAACAAGCTTCAGGCTCAGTGCATACCGATAGACATTATTTGAAAACCAGGACGCTGATATATGAGAAAAAAAGAACTCCCCCCCACACACACACACACGTATGTATTTGTGCTTACGTGTATATTTGTGTTTTTTTTGTTTTTTGTTTTATGTCTAAATGTATAGGTGTGTATGTGTTTTCGTCTGACGGCTTATTTCCTTTTTTCGTCTTAAAAGAAAATAATCTCTAATCACTTCCTCCGTTGATTATTTTTTTTTTTTTTATACCTCGAAAATCGCATCTCGCACCCCGATTGGAACTTATCCATCCAACCTACTCTATGAATCGTCAATACACGTCAGTAATCCAACTAGTAGTCGTTCAAACGTACCCACATACATAAATATATACACACGTACACATACACATGAAAATAACTACACACATTTACATCGCAAACACACAGATTTGCCTCGCTATCAATAATAATAATAATGATAATAATAATAATAATAATAATAATAATAATAATGATGATCATGATCATGATGATGATGATGATGATGATGATGATGATGATAATATAATAATAATGATGATGATGATGATGATGATGATGATGATGATAATAATAATGATGATAATGATGTTAATAATAATAATAATAATAATAATAATAATAATAATAATAATAATAATAATAATAAATTATATGTTTTTAGAACGGTTTTCCTGCCAAAATCTTTAAAATCTCTCCTCTGCCAATGTTGGGCCCCGCTCTCTATCCTTGGACACACTGCAGTGCATTTTATCTGACTTCGATGATGCCAATACGCACGCATA
>NC_043011.1:35290526-35295526 GCF_006345805.1 Octopus sinensis | reverse complement strand
GGAACCGCTCGAATACTCCGTAAGGTGCTGAAAAATAAGAGGTGTTACCTTAGTTCACTGCTAGTGAGCAGTTGACACTGTAATACATCTCCAGCGTTAGAAGCTGTGCAAAGGCAATAATAATAATAATAACAATAACAATAATGATAATAATAATAACTTATAATAATAGTGATAAGAATAACGATAAGAATTATCATTATCATTATTATTATTAATAGAGTAGTAGTAGTAGTAGTAGTATAGTAGTAGTAGTAGTAGTAAGTAGTAGTAGTAGTAGTAGTATCATTGTTGTTATTGTTCTCGTTTCATTGTAAACAGATGTATTTGCCTACCGCTGGAAATAATTTTTTTTTAAATTCGATTATTTTACAAACAGATGTTTGCACGTCTATTCTGGTTCTTAGGGTAAACAATAGATCTGTGTTTGAGACATTAAATTTCTCTGGAAAATTGTTCTTTACATTTTTTAATAAGACTTTTTCTACTGGTGAAGGAGAAAGAGGAGCTAAAAGCAAATAATGAAGTACTTTATAAATTCCTGAAAAAACATAAGATAAGTTTCTAATTCCACAGAAACTAATTTAAAAAAAATAAAAGGATAAATGAAATTTTTTTGTAACTATATAAACTTACGAAATTATTATGAAACAGACTCACAAATATAATCACTATTTGGCACTTGAAAATACAAATATGACCGACATGAAAAGTACTAACAGCAAGAGCAACGACGAATATTTACAAGATATTAATAAAATATATTCATTGTTTGTATTACAAAACAGGCAGGTGTAAACACAGATCGTATCCAGTGAAATAAAGCAGTGTAGTAGACGTATGTTACAAAAGCGTGTGCCTCCTTGCCTGAGAAATTATTCGGGGACTGGAAAGGAGCAGGTTCACTTAATCTGGCAGCGTAAAGGTCAGCGTATACTCTTAAATGAATAAGGTGGTGAATTTGAGAGTGTGTACATGGTCTTTAAAACTAAAGGCAAGAATTCAGGCCGGTCTTCTGTTCCACACAACTAGCCACAACCTGGTGACGCAATATATGGGATGATGTAAAACGGAGGTCACTACAAGAGAGTTTGCTGGTGAATTTGATTTCGGCACTTCGCTTCCTTTGCAATTCAGTCGATGGAAACAGAATGGCAAGTGGTCAGATGGTTTTCTTAATGTACGTACGTTATTTGATGATGTCCTCCGAAGCTCAAAGAACTATCCTGGAACTGTTTTCCATTCTAGACGAAGACGAGAGTAAGACGATAAACTTGTGGCTAAGAAAAGACCAGCTGTTATACGCATAGCTGTAAAAGCCACTCGTGCGATATCCTCACAGAGAAGCTGGAATTGCAGAGAAAGGCTGACAGTCACTTAGCGTTTCGGCAAAAAGAGAACGATAGAATAAGTACTAGGCTTACAAAGAATAAGTCCTGGGGTCTATTTGTTCGACTGAAGGTGGTGCTCAGCATGGCCGCAGTCAATTGACTGAAACAAGTAAAAGGGTAAAAGGATTAAAATTCATGTCTACACATACATTTTTGTGCCATCTTACTGCACTTACTCAAGAGATAATTGATGATTTCGTCCCGTTTTCTGCAGATTCTACGTTTGCTGTCTGACTGAGTTTTGTCGATCTTTGTTTTTATCAAATTCGTCATAATGGTTTGTTTCCGGAAAGTTGTAATTAGGGCTTCGGTCTTTTGTTTCGAGTTGCCACTTACAGCCGCAGCGAGCGTTCTTCCAGCATTCTCGTTTCTTTTTTTTTTTTTTGCATTGATTGGCCTTCTTACTCCATTTCTTTCCATCTGCTTCCTCAGTTGTTCTTCCTTTTCTTCAGTAACTTTTAAGATATCTCTAGTCTCTAGCCACCGATGGTGTTCTTTCTTCACTCTGCATGACATATTTTCAACCCCACTATCACAGTATTGAAAAACTTGTTTTTATGACAGCTACTGCTCCTATCACTATCGGAATAGTTGGGCTTTTAAGATGCCACATTTGTTTATCTCAGTTTCAAGATTCTTGTATTTTGCAAGTATTTCGTCCCTTTTGCGGACACATTTCCATCATCAGTATAATCATGTCAACGAGAAAGCAGGTCTAGCTTTTTAAAATCTTTAATAATAATTCCAGGGCGGTTTGCATTGATAATACGATCTGTGTGGACGCTAAAGTCCCAAAGGATTGTTACCCCTTCAGTTTCAGTTACTAGTTGTGGTTTGTGTTCATACAAGTTTTCTCTAAGTTCTACATTATAGTGTTTGCATATTATCCAGGGGATATATTTCACCACGCTATCGTGTCTGGTCTTATATTCAGTTGCTGTTAGTGTGGGGCATCATGATATTATATGATCAGTAGTTTCAAATTGTGCGTTGTGTATCTCGCATTTGGTATCTGCTCCGTTTCTAAGAATATTTGTCTGATAATTTCTTCTATAGAGGCTCTGATCCTCGGCAGCGCAAATAAAACCTTCTGTTTCAGCCTTTAATCTAGAACTTCACAGCCACTGATGGTTTTGGGTTTGGTCTCAATCAGTGTCCTAAGTGCGAAGTGGGAATTGGTCCTCCAGAGATTTTTTGTAATTTTTCTCTAAATGTTTTTAGACCATCTGACTTTGCCATACCTCTGTGAAATTTTTCTGCTTTAGATGGAATTAGGTCAACTTTATCCCTTAGATGTACGTCTGCAGTTCTCAGTAGTTTCCTGTATTTTCATATCAATTTGAGTACGGAGTGGAGTTTCTTTTGGTTTTCGCGATAACCTTCTGAGTACAAATTCCGCCGGGGTCAACTTTGCATTTCATCCTTTCGGGGTTGATGAGATAAATACCTGTTTCTTTACTACCCACAAGGGGCTAAACACAGAGAGGACAAACAAGGACAGACAAACGGATTAAGTCGATTACTTCGACCCCAGTGTGTAACTGGTACTTAATTTATCGACCCCGAAAGGATGAAAGGCAAAGTGGACCTCGGCGGAATTTGAACTCAGAACGTGACGGCAGACGAAATACGGCCACGCATTTCGCCCGGCGTGCTAACGTTTCTGCCAGCTCGCCGCCATAATTTTTTTTTTTTATGGAACGCTTCACGAATTTGCATGTCATCCTTGCGCAGGGACCATGCTAATCTTCTCCGTATCGTTCCAATTTTAGAATATGTACCGCCGTAGCTAGATGAGATAAATACCAGTCACGCACTGGGGTCGATGTAACTGACCATCTTTCTCCTTAATAACAGTTGTTATTTTTTAAATTTTGCTTTTGTTGACATCGGTCGTGCTTCGCTTCGCTTTCAGCAATACTGGGTTCTGCCATATTTCATTTAATGAAAAAAGAAAAAAAAAATTGGACTATTTGCAAACAAGAGATTTCTGGAAATCTTGACAAAATATTTGTCTTTTAAGCATTTATTTAACTTTTTAAAATAAAAACAAAAAAAAAAGGAAAAGAAAAATCGTTCATTTCCAAATCTTTAAAGATGGCTTCTTCCTCGTCTGGAGTAGAGGCAAGAGGAAATATCGGGAAAACGAGGGAAAATAGTTAAAGATTGTGAAAATGAAAAAATACAGAATGAAAATAAATTCTAGACAAATAAAAAAGAGAATGGTAACAATTTAAACAAACAGATGCGATTTACAAACACAAGCATACACATTGACACTTCGTAAAATTTACAGAAAAAAAAAACATAAGTGTAGAAATCTGCAATGTAATAACCAAAATAATTTTCACAACAATGTGCTATCTCTTTTTTTTTTCTCTTTTACTTGTTTCAGTCATTTGAACTGCGGCCATGCTGGAGCACCGCCTTTTAGTCGAGCAAATCGACCCCAGGACTTATTCTTGGAAGCCTAGTACTTATTCTATCGGTCTATTTTGCCGAACCACTAAGTTACGGGAACGTAAGCACACCACCATCGGTTGTCAAGCGATGTTGTGGGGACAAGCACAGACATACAAACATATACACACATGTACATACATATATATATATTTATATATACATATATACGACGGGCTTCTTTCAGTTTCCGTCTACCAAATCCATTCACAAGGCTTTGGTCGGCTCGAGGCTATAGTAGAAGACACTTGCCCAAGGTGTCACGCAGGGGGAATGAACCCGGATCAATGTGGTTGGTAAGCAAGCTACTTACCATACAGCCACTCCTGCTTCGTAAATTTTACAAAGTGTCATAAATATCTTTTCTAATGTTTGGAGCCAAAAAGCGGCATTACACATGGTTTAGCTCTCTGAAAACATACAGGAAATAGTAGATGTAAACCACAATAAATGAGTTTTCTTGCTTGACGATTTTATCGAACAAAAGGCAAAAAGAAAAAGTATATAGCTCTGCCTCTCGAAAAGCGGAGAGGTTTTAAGTGTGCCCGCAAAGGGCCAATTTGTGAGACTGTGTCTCTACTATCTGTCAATGTCAGAGTTACAGAACCACGCGCGCTTTGTTTTCAAAACTGAGTATTGGTTAAAGAGGTAGGCCAAGTTGGTGCGTCATACAATCGTCCATACACAAATACCGCGATACTTGGATTTAATGGTTGCGTGAAACGTAGATGCTTTTCTAATGGAATTCTATGAAGACAAAGTGGAATTGCTAATTAAGAGATGTCGACGCTAACTGGACCAACCATATGATTATAAAAATACATTTGGATGATGGAGTAAAATTGATCACTCCTCTACTAACTTATCATAACCGAAAAGGCCGCTGATTAGGAGTAGTTATCTTCTTGATTGAGGACTTTGAGATGGTGATAGTCCAACGCAGAAATGCTCTCGAGCATATTGAAGTACATTAATAATTTAGACACAAAGCGAGCGGTTGTGCAGAGAGTAACTTAGTCGATAGCATCGATTCTTACTGATCCTGAAGGCATGAATGAAAGAACTGACATTATAATGTCTCCTCGTTATACATTATAATTCTTCAAATTCACCACGCAAGCGCAGTTTCAGACTGAAAAATTATAATGT
>NC_043011.1:35280526-35288026 GCF_006345805.1 Octopus sinensis | reverse complement strand
GGGATGCTCGAACACATCGCCATTAGTGCTCAACAGCTACTTATTCTATCGACCCCGAAAGAATGAAAGGCAAAGTTGACCCCAGCGGCATTTGAACTCAGAAGATAAAATCGGAAGACTCAGCGCTAAGCATTTTGGCCGGCGTGGTAACGATTCTGCCAGCTCGCTGCCTTAAAAAGTATTTAAATATTGGCTCCAAATTTTGACGCAATTTCGTGGTAATTTTGTGGGAAGGGATAACTCGATTGCAACGACCCCAGTGCCTGACTGGCATTTATTTTATACACCCCAAAATACCATAGTATCACGTTCGTTGATGCTACCCTTGGAAATGAACTAGCGTATCATTTTAGAAAAGGCGTAGGTAAAATGAATCTACGGATTAAAATAGGGGAAAAGCTAACTACCCCTATAAAATCCCTCTGATCTGTAGAACATACCCGTTTGAAATGAATCCCATGTACGGATAGGAACTGTATAGCGTACAAAGTAAGCGCACAGACACACTTCAAAACCGGGAATGCAATCTATAGTATAAGGTGTACAGAGGGACTGTGTAGAAACAGGATAACGATATATATTGAAGAGACAACCCGTAGCATGGGTGAGAAGATAAGTGGCTACTGGCAGGATTTCAAACAGGAGAAAGCTCGTCAATGCTGTAGCAACATACTAAATTAGAGCATGAAAGTTCGGCAGATAACACAAAGGTTACGATCTTATCGAAACATAGAACAAATACGACCGCTCAGACAGATTACGGAAGCCACACACAATAGAAAATAATAAACAGCTCTTCAAAAGAAAACGTGAATGGAATAATAACAGCACTTCACTAAAGTGCACTAGGAAACCTGACGATTAAGGACAGAATAATAAATAGATAAATAAATAAATGAATAATGAAACTGATGCAAACTATGTAATAAACAAAGCCATATACATTCTCATGATATATATATATATATATATATATATATATATATATATATATACACACATACCTAACATATAGACATACACAAGAACATATGTAAAAGTATGCGCTAATCAGGTTACATACTACTACACAAAGAAAAACTGGAATACACAGGACAAGACTAGAAAAGAGTAGAGACACGAGGAACAGGAAATCACTGAATAGGTCACAGAATGTGCGACGAAAGAACTCTGATGATAAAGCTAAAGTGATGATCATATAAATAGTGTGTGTGTGTGTATGTGTGTGTGTGTGTGTGTGTGTGTGTGTGTGTGTGTGTGTGTTTGTGTGTGTGTGTGTGTGTGTGCGTATGTGAGTGTTTATTGGCCGAAAAAGAAATGAAAATGACCATCCCCAAATATAATCTGTTTCAGCATAGGATTTGACATAAAGAAGTTGCAAAACACACACACACACACACACACACACACACACACACACACACACACACACACACACATACGAACACACACACATGCACACACACACACATGTATGTTTGTATGTATGTACATACATATATGTTTGTATATATATACGCATATATATGTATATATATATGTACATATATATATGTTTGTATGTGTTTATATACATATATGTTTTATGTATATATATGAATATTATATATATATATATATACACATACACATACACACACACACATACTCATATATTGACATACACACACATACACATATATAGAGACATACACATACACACGCACACACACATACACGCACGTCGGTTTATGTCGGACGAAGGAGAGAAAATAATACGTGTTCAAGATATAGTTTTTATTTTTTTATTGAAACTAAAACTAGGAGTTTCTCTCGCGACTTAAGTTTCACGCCATTGCAGTCTGTTTTCACCCAAAGATACGAGTGACGAAAATTTCTAGTCACGAGAACAAACTCTGTTTCGTCTTCAATAAAAAAAAAATATATATATAACAAAGCAGAAAAACACAAATTGCACACATAGTTCATAATTAAATTTTACTCACCAGATGTTTCACTCTCAGTAGACATGATTATTTGTATAATTACGTAATTATGGCTATAATTAATTTAAAAGCGTTGTTAAAAATGGTAATCAAGAGACCGTTATTAATATAAATACAAATGAGATACAAACATACATACATACATACATACATACATACATACATACATACATACATACATACATACATACATGTGGAGTGGTTGGTGTTATGAAGGGCATCCAACCGTAAAAATCTTGTCAAGCAAACACAATAACTCGGGGTAGTCTTCTACCCGGCTGTCCAAACCATGCCTGTTGGAAGGCGGATGTTAAAGGATGATGATGATGATGATATATATATATATATATATATATATATATATATATATATATATAATATAAATAATATAGAATATATGCATATATACATACATATATGTACATACCTACATCTATATGTATATATACATGCATATATGGTTACAGGACATAAAAAAAAACGTTGAACAGAATGAGAAACGAAAACATAAAAACAAAAACATTGAAACGAACTTTTTTTTCAAACAACGAAAAAAGCAGAGTACAAGACATACAACTCAAGGAATTTCCCCTTTTTCAGTTGTCCCTGTTTCGTCTATTCCGCGTATATATATATAGTTGGAATTTACAAAATATTATAATAAAAAAAAACGAAGACGGGTGTGTAAACAAGGAACAGATTTATTAGTTTAACGCTCGGGATGTGAGAAAGTGTTTTATGTTTCGAGCCTACGCTCTTCGACAGAAAGAAACACAGAATATTTATACTCGTAGACGAGTTTGGTCACTGCTGACAAACTTCTTATCTTGGATTTTAAAGACAATGGCCGTCAGCAACGCCAAGTTGAAATTTAAAGTGCATAACAGGGGAAACAACACTGTTAAGTATCATACTGCGAAGTCAAGTAGTCTAGAAATAAGCAAGAGTAAGATATTCGAGTATTATTGCCGAACTTCCTTCTCCAGAAGAAATATTTAAACAAAGACTATTGGACTTTCACTCACAGTTGTTGGATGGCCGTCGATTCTACTGAGTCCATCCATCCTGCAGAGTGTCCAACGAAAGTCATTTTCCTTATCAAACAGGCTTGGTAGAATTGCTGCTTTAGTCGTCGGCGGTCAGTCAATGCAATAAGTTGCATTGGGTTGCATTTTGTCAGTAGCACTGAGATTGACATACATATATACTTACGTACATACGCACATACATAAATATATATATATATATATCATGCACCCTCCTCCAGGTGACCCAGCTGGGGCTGATCAGACCCCCAGCTTGTAATCAGATGGCCAGCTAGCTACCCCATGGCTCTCCTCTTCTGATCCACAGCCACCTTGAGGCCCTCTCTGCCGCATCAGTGCTACCACGGATGGCCTTCCTCCTTCTCACTCCCTCGATGCCCAAACTGCTGAAAGCTTTGGTCAGGAATCGGGCTATGAAACCCCTGCATACATACATGTGCGAACACACACGCACACAAACACACGCTTTTGGAAGCACTCCGTCAGTTACGACGACGAGGCTTCCGGTTGATCCGAATCAACGGAACAGCCTGCTCGTGAAATTAACGTGTAAGTGGCTGAGCACTCCACAGACACGTGTACCCTTAACGTAGTTCTCGGGGATATTCAGCGTGACACAGAGAGTGACAAGGCCGGTTCTTTGAAATACAGGTACGACAGAAACAGGAAGTAAGAGTGAGAGAAAGTTGTGGTGAAAGAGTACAGCAGGGATCACCACCATCCCTGCCGGAGCCTCGTGGAGCTTAGGTGTTTTCGCTCAATAAACATTCACAATGCCCGGTCTGGGAATCGAAACCACGATCCTATGACCGCGAGTCCGCTGTCCTAACCACTGGGCCATTGCGCCCCCCCCCACACACACATATCATATATGTTAATCATTATCATGATTAAGATCATTGCAAGTATATTTTTCTCTGTTGTTTCACCAAACAGGTCCAAGTTGTTGCGGAAAGAGACCCAGTTCGATTATTGAATGAAACCAAGGTAGGAGAACAGTTTACACTTCAAATTTGAGTCATCGCCATTAATCTGCTTTATCTTGTTTACCAATAACAGCATTAATAGTTAGAGAAAAAACCCAAAGAAGAACATACGCATAGCAGCATATGTCCACACACATGTTCACACACTCAAATGCTCACATACACACATGCTCACATGCACACACGCAGTTGTAAGGAGAAAAATATCTATTTCTGTGTTCGTGCTGTGTATGTTTACATTCTTATTTCACCTACAGGGATGGCTTTTATAGTGTTTATATATAAACAAGTTCTCCTCATTTACACTGTTGTGCATACGTCTGTCTGTCTATCTATCTATCTGTCTATCTACCTATCTATCTATCTATCTATCTATCTATCTATCTATCTATCTATCTATCTATCTATCTATCTATCTATCTATCTGTCTGTCTGTCTGTCTGTCTGTCTGTCTGTCTGAATACACACACACACGCACGCACGCACACAGATATAATATATATATATATGCCTAATATATATATATGAGGCACTTGCCTAAGGTGTCACGCAATGGGACTAACCCAGAACCATGTGGTTGGGAAGCAAGCTTCTTACC
Organism: Octopus sinensis; assembly: GCF_006345805.1. NCBI lineage: Eukaryota > Metazoa > Mollusca > Cephalopoda > Octopoda > Octopodidae > Octopus > Octopus sinensis. The sequence continues at coordinate 35,283,411 of NC_043011.1, read as the reverse complement.
ACACACAGACACTCTCCTGTGCCTATATATATATATAGAGAGAGAGAGGGGGGAGGGGAGAGAGAGGTATTAATCCCTCGATTATTACGGGTGTTACATTCCAAAACACCTCACAAAATAATCAAATCTAAAAAAATATAAATATCTTTCGGCAGCAGGAATCCACAATATAAATTTACATATAATAGCCACAAAAATCCATCCACGATGTACTGAGTGCGTGATAGGTGAACCGTGATACGGCGAGGGATTATTGTGTATACCGGAGTAAACATATAAATGTGAAACAAGGTGGAAAAAAAGAGTACTCAAATATTTTAACAAACCTGTCCGACGAACGGGAACGTGAAACTCCGGGTAACAGGTTTTTTTTTAATTTCTGCTGCTTTTAAATAAAGTATATATATATATATATATATATATATATAGGTGCGTGTATTTTTCCCTTGTTAACAACACGGAAAAATATATAGATAGTTACCGGGGTAGCAAAAAATCACACAAGTAAAAGGTTGCAACTCCTTGCTTTTAAAGGTAGAAACTTCGGGTTTACGTGAAACATTTTGTATAATATATATGAATAAACGCAATTGAATAATACCAGTGATATCTTCGAAACATGTGTCGGAAGTAAAAGAATTTGAATAATACCTGTGTTTAACTCTCTCTCTCTATATATATATATATTTAGAGAGAGAGATGCATACATACATACATAAACACGCACACACACACACACACACATACACATACAAAGTCTGTAGAAATGAAAGGCAAATAAATGGAAAAGATTAAAGAAAAAATATTTTATAAATTGAAATTTACTTTATTATAATGTTCGGCACATCTTGTTTTGGCATTCTAAGTACATCGTCAGTACACCACAGGTAATCAAGAGAGAGACCAAATTCGTTTCAGGTTTTGCTAATCAAATTCCACAATATTTTCATTGATTTTCTCAAAGATATTTCCTTATAAAAATTGCTTCTTTCATAGAAATATTTCAAAGATGTGAATTTCATATGTCACCGCAACTTAAAATCTATAGGAACAAAAAAAAAAGTGCATAAGAAAAAAAATGAAAAAGAAAAAATCGAGAGCTGCTAGTAGTAGTAGTAGTAGTAGTAGTAGTAGTAGTAGTAGCAGCAGCAGCGGCGGCGGTGGCTGTGGTGGTAGTGGAGATGGTGGTGGAGATGGTGGTATTTTCTTGAAAATGGCGTGGTGGTTTGGGGGAAATGTGGTGATGGTGGTGGACGTGGTGCCGGTGTCAGAGTTGGGGATGGTAGGAAAAAATCGGTTGGAAAAATGAGAACTACACTACTACTACTACTACTAGTACTACTACCACTACTGCGAAGCAGCAGCAGTAGCAGTAGCCGCAGTAGTAGTTAGTAGTAGTAGTAAGTAGTAGTAGTAGTAGTAGTAGTAGTAGTGGTGGTGGTGGTGGTGATGATTGTGGTATAGAAAAAATATTTTCAATATTGAAAAGAATTTGTCAACTGCTTCAGATGGCTTTTAATTTTGTGCTTTCTATTTTCTGCACTGTTTTTGAAATCCTGTGTGAAGGAACATTCGAGATGTCTTCTTCAACAGTATCTCGCAGAAAGTTGAAGTATCTTTTAATCTTTTATTTGCTTCAGTCAAAGGACTTCACTGCAGCCATGCTGGGGCACAGTCTTGAAGGGTTTTTAGACGAAAGAATCGATACCCGAACGTATTTTTATAAACCCTGGTACTTATTCTATCGGTACCTTTAGCCATACCGCTAAGTTACAGGGACGTAAACAAACGAACACTGGTTTTCAAGCCGTGGGACAAACACAAAGACAAACGCACACTTGTATATAACTTCTTTTTTATCTATCTACCTATCTCTACCTCTCTCTCTCTCTCTCTCTTCTCTCTCTTATCAATCTATCTATCTATCTATCATACATACATACATACATACATACATTACATACATACATACATATATATATATATATGTGTGTGTGTGTGTATAAGGAGAGATATATATGCAGGCTGTAATATCTAGGGAGCGAGCTGGCAGAAACGTTAGCACGCCGGGCGAAATGCGTAGCCATATTACGTCTGTCGTTACGTTCTGAGTTCAAATTCCGCCGAGGTCGACTTTGCCTTTCATCCTTTCTGGGTCGATAAATAAAGTACCAGTTTCGTACTGGGGTCTATGTAATCGACTTAATCCCTTTGTCTGTCTTTGTTTGCTCCCTCTATGTTTAGCCCCTTGTGGGTAATAAAGAAATAGGTATTTCGTATGTCTTTACGTTCTGAGTTCAAATTCCGCCGAGGTCGACTTTGCCTTTCAACCTTTCTGGGTCGATAAATAAAGTACCAGTTTCGCACTGGGGTCTATGTAATCGACTTAATCTATTTGTCTGTCTTTGTTTGCTCCCTCTATGTTTAGCCCTTTGTGGGTAGTAAAAAAATGTGTAATATCTAGGGGGCGCAAGGTTGTTTAGTTAGCTAGCTTATATCAGGATGCGTGTAAACACATACACACACATCAGTCTGCAAAATTAATGTAGCACATGTTGAAAGGAGTTCCACCCATAAGGTCGATAAATTAAGTACCAGTTGCGTACTGGTGTCGATCTAATCGATTGGCCTCCGCCCCGAAAATTTCGGGCCTTGTTCCTAGAGCAGAAAAGTATGCGGGTTAACCCAACAAAATGGCGGTGAGCTGGTGGAATCGTTAGCACGCCGGACAAAATGCTTTGCGGCATGTTGTCCGTCTTTACGCTCTGAGTTCGAAATTCCGCCGAGGTCGACTTTGCCTTGCATTCTTTCGGGTTCGATGAAATAAATACCAGTTACACACTGGGGTCAATGTAATCGAAATACCTCCGCTTGCTAGACTTGAG
>NC_043011.1:35277956-35280426 GCF_006345805.1 Octopus sinensis | reverse complement strand
TAAGTAGGTATATATCTATAGGTGTGGTGTGGTGTGTATTGTATATATGTATATATATATATATAATATATATAGAGAGAGAGAGAGGGAGAGATTCATATACATACACAGACACATATATGTATACTTACATATGTATACACATGCATACAAACGATATATATATATTACATATACATATACATATGTATATATGTATGTTTGTATGCATGAATGCATGCATGCATGTATGTATGTATGCATATATGTATGTATGTATGTATGTATGTATGTATGTATGTATGTATGTATGTATGTATGTATGTATGTATATATGTATGCATGCATGTATGCATGCATGTATGTATGCATGTATGTATGTATGCATGCATGTATGTATGCATGTATGCATGGCATGTATGCATGTATGTATGTATGCATGCATGTATGTAAGCATGTATGTATATGTATGTATGTATGCACATATGTGTGTATATGGCCTAAAAATGCTATTATAATTGCGTAGTTAATCATTTATAACGTAAGAAACACATACCAAGAATATTTCGAAATATGGATTTCAAAATTCAAAATTGTTCTTCAAGAGGAAAAACGAAAATTACAAAAATTAAACTGGATGATTATACTGATAAAGAGTGATAAGGAAGAAATATAAAAACAATACTATAAATATAAAATATAATAATGTTGGTTCAAGAATCATTCGTTCGAGCGAGTGTGAATTTTGTAATTCATATTTCAAATGTCGCTTATGACGTGTTTCTTATTCACCATATAATTATTATTATTATATAACCGTAATAGGAGTATTACGTAAGAATTATTGAAACAGGCGTAAGAATGATTATTTTGAAATATCACTGATATTGTTTGTTTTTGTTTTAATTACAAATGCACTTTGTACTGTTCATACATTGAAGCTTATTCCACCAGTATATTCAAGATAACGCTCATATATGCGCTTTACATGCTAAGTTTTTGCGATGTACTACGTGTTTCAATATATCTGCTCATTTATTGAACTTACTAAATCATAAAACTATACGATAAATATAATACTGCTTCCTTGCAGTTCGAAGGTTTTTAGCTTTTATTTCCAGCAATATAGGTGATACCCAACATCCTCCGTCACAATGAGTCACGAATAAATTTTTCCTTCTTGGTTTTATATTGTGTGTAGCTGCCTACGTTATTTTGTAATTTTCATATTAGCATTTCGCTTATCCACCCATAAACTTATATGGTAAATATATATATACTGGCAGTTTGGATTTAGCTAAGCCATTCGATGATGGAGTAGTCACTACTGATGTGCCTGCAATTTTACAGACGAAACAAGTCTAGTCCATTGATCTAGCTTCGCTTATGAGACAATTATCTCCCCTGTCAGTATATGAAAACTTGCTTCCTTGCGGTCCTAAGGGTTTTAACTCTTATTCTAGCGATATAGGTGCTACCCAGCACTCTCAGTCAACGCGTTACTGACAATTGGATCTTTTCTCTCTGTCTCTTTACATATTATATATATATATATACTCTTTTACTCTTTTACTTGTTTCAGTCATTTGACTGCGGCCATGCTGGAGCACCGCCTATATATATATACATTTGATGCTCAAGCTACGATCAATTTTATGCCTTGAATGTATTGAAGGTGTAGTCTAGACATGTTTTAATAACACGCTTTGTGTCACCGAACAATCTTCAGGCTCTGAGAACACGGTCTATACAATTTACGAATCACGACGCTAAAACAAGAGAAATCACAAGAAAAAAAGAGAAAAAAAATAAGATGAAGGTGGATGCAGAATGTGAAAGGGTAAAAAAAAAACGCAAAATGAAAAGAAAAAAGAAAATTATGTCCCCTTTGAACCTCAAGCCACAATAAAGTTAAATGTTGTGGAATGAATCAACAGAGAGGGGTCAAAAATCTGCAATACAGCTACTCAGCCCGGGAGGGTAGTGTCCTCCAATTCTCCATAAAAAAATTGTCTTTATTCTTTTATTCTTTTATTCTTTCATTCTTTTATTCTTTTATTCTTTTATTCTTTCATACTTTTATTCTTTTATTCTTTTATTCTTTCATTCTTTCATACTTTTATTCTTTTATTCTTTCATTCTTTCCTTCTTTCATTCTTTTACCCTTTCATTCTTTCATTTTTATTCTTGTATTCTTTTATTGTCTTATTCATTTACTTGTTTCAGTTATTTGACTGCCACCATGCTGGAGCACCGCCTTAAAGGGTGTTAGTCGAAGAAATCGGCGCCATGACTTATTCTTCGTAAGCCTAGTACTTATTCTATCGGCCTCTTTTTGCTGAATTGCTAAGTTACGGTGACATAAACACACCGGCATCGGTTGCCAAGCGATGGCGGTGGGGAGCGGACAAACACAGTGACACACGCACGCACACATACACACACATAGATAGGTTTTAAATAAAGAAAGCGGAAAAAGAACAAAAGAAAA
>NC_043011.1:35257956-35275456 GCF_006345805.1 Octopus sinensis | reverse complement strand
TCGGCTAATTATCTTTTCGTCTCAAATTTTCGACACTTCAGCTAATCAATTTACTCGAGTTTAAGTTCATCGTATTGTCTGTTCAATAGAAAGAATTTGACGTCTGAAACAAATTCCGTAAGTTGGTGCCAATCTTTTAGTGTTTAATCTAATTCTTTTATTTCTTACGATGATTTATGTTTCTCGTTTTGAGTGAGTATCACCAGAGCGAGGCAAGTTCTTCACTTTTGAAATAAATTGTTGGAGTCATTCCATTTTTGTAATTTGTTTGTAAGTTTCTTGATGTGAAGTCGAGTATTGAAACAGATTTTCTTGTAGATCGGTACGGCCATAATGTCAATAATAAAGACACGCACTGGTTCTATTTCACTTCTTATTATTCATCAATTGTTTAGCTGTTTAATAAATTAAGTTATCAACTGGTTGTTTAATCATTCGGTTAATCAATAAATCAATCAATCAGTCAATCAGTCAATCAGTCAATCAGTTATGTTCTTCAAGACCCTCTCGTCACTGTCGCGACCTCTTCAATGAAATTTTCTCTCTGAAGACATGTCCATCTGAGATACAGGTCTGCTGTCTCTTTGTGGAATCATTGTTTTTTGTAAAATCTGATATTCAGTACCTATTAGCACTCGCTCTTGGTCATTCTGGTCTTAGGAAAATTGGCAAAACAGCGACATCAGATGATGCCTAGAGACTACACAGCCTGAAGCTATAACACCAACTAGTCTATCGTAACTAGTCTATCGTAACTAGCCTATCGTAACTAGTCTATCTAGGAAAACTAGTCTATCGTAAGTCCTGGCGTCAAAGAAATACTTTGTTACCCGGTGGGACAACAAACAAAGGAAGGTGTGGGAAAGCAACTACTACCTTCTCTGATCATTATTGCTGTTTACCAGTGTTAATATCCAGCTACAAATACACGCACGACACACCTCACTATAAACTTACCTAGCAGGTTTCCATGTGATATCAGAATGGTCATTTCTCCACGTTGAACTTTATGTTTCAGACCAGTCCGCCCACCTCTCTACTTCTCTTGGTTACGTTGTCTAAGCTTACGGGTTGTATGTAGACTAGCTGCCGCCACTAGACTGTTCCTTGCACCACGTATAAACTTAAGGATATTCTGTTTTGGATCTTTTATCAAATTTATTCAGGTGATCTGAAGTGACCAGTAGGAACTCCCATATATTTTCGCTTGGAAACCATTGTTATTTCACTTCACTCAGAGGCGCTCGTCTGTTATTTACATCAATGAAACTAAGTAATGTCAGACTAAGTCAATGTGTCAATATATGTGTTTCTCTTTGTATGTGTGTGTGTGTGTGTGTGTATGTGTGTGTTGTGTGTGTGTGCCTGTGTGCATGTGTGTGTACGTGTGCATGGTGTTTGTATCTATGCGTGTGTGTATGTGTGTATGCCTATGTGTGTATGTGTGCGTATATGTGTGTGTTTGTGTGTGTGTGTATGTGTACGTGTGCGTGCGTGTTTGTGTACATGCGTGCGTGTGTGTGTATGAGTGTGTGTGCACTTGTGTGTGTAAACACAAACGTACACACACGGAAGGTTTTTTTCAACCTGTTAGGAATTGTTTACTAGTAAACTAACCCTTACCCTACACCCTGGAATTTAAGGATCCATTAAATAATGTAGTCACTGATATGCACGCGCAGCATCCTCCATACTCACAAACACACACTCTCACACAAAGAAGAGAAGAAAAAATATTATTAAAAATATATTATTAAGTTCAAATCTTAGCGAGGTCAACGTTTCCTTTCACACTTTGAGCGTCGATAAACAACGTATCAGGTCAATGGAATATGTCGACTGTAGTCAAAGGCGAACGGTATTGGTGACGCCATATTGTAATATATAGCAAAACATGCTGTATACCACAACAGCTCCGCATTGATTACATGAGAACGAGAGAGAGAGCACAGTAGAATGCTATTAGATACGATAAGATTGTTATTAATAAAACAATATTGTTTGTTATCCATAAATCTATTATTATTTTATTATTCATAAAAACCTATTATCAGGTCGTTATTTATAAATAAATCTATTATCCGTTCCATATTATTAAATCTATTGTATATTTGTTATGAATAACTCAAGTATGTGTTCGTTATATATAAATATATTATGAAAGCTGCACTTGTTTAACAAGCGAATCTACGTGAGATTGTGTTGTAATTTAAATAATTACTTTTTTTTCGCTAGTTATAAACGAATAAAGTCTGTTATCTTCACTTTCGCTGAATTTTCTATAATATTGTGTATTATCAAAATCGTGTGAAAATGTTTGCTTGTGCTGTACTAGGTGACAGTGGATTTGTATCTGGTATCGGCTTGCGAAAGAATGCGCTGAGTATTGTTGAGACCCGTGCTACGTAAATGCGATACAATGCAGGAATAAATTATACACTCACACACACCTATATATACACATATATATACACATATATGTGTGGTCTCATGTATAAATACCCGAACTGTTGCTATAGTAACGAAGCTAAAATTCGCAGTGTGAAGCCGCCCGACACAGATTGACTCTGCTGTGTATGCGCACAAAGTTTTAACGTTCTAGCTCACTTCCGCTGTTTACAGCAGTGCTTGGCAGAAACGTGTAGCGTGTGACTGTCGCATTGACCATGGACCTGCATCAACTTTTGTAAAAAGTTTGGTGGTACCTGCCAAGAGGCCTACGCAAAGTTACAGAAAGTGTATGGAGAGGAGTGTAACTACCGAAAAAATGTTGATAGTAACGAACTTTCTGAGAGACTCGAAACCAATAGAACTGATGTGCGTCCAGCTGTGGGGGGGAAATCATCGAATCACCATCCATGAGTTATCAGAGGATATGCAGATTAGCTACGGTTCAGTTCAGTCCATTATCACTGAAGATTTGGGTATGAGATCCGTGTCTACCAAAACTGCATGCAGGTGACAACGCACCTGCCAATGCAGCGCAGCTTGTGCAGCAATTTTAGCCGGGACCCTGGCGGGAGCTATTGCTTCGGTACAGAGTAGACGAGTGGAGAATAGTGGCTAAGAGGTGGTTCAATTCCACATTCCTTAAAACTCAGGAACTCGTAGAACCTCACGACCGGATGCAGTTTAAAAGCAAATCGAAGACATCTGCAAGGTTACAAAACTATAACGCATTGAAAACGCTATATACGTGTATGAAAAGACTATTGACAATCTAATTAATTAAGAAGTGAACTATAGTCAGCACTAACCTCTCTCTCTCTCTCTCTTTTTCTCAAGATACGATGGTTTTATCCTTTTGCTGTACATAAATCTCTCATCCGTTTGTTATTACTGTATGTATTATTTGTTTGTCGTAAGTCTATTGTCTATCTTGTTATCTATACATATATTATCTTATAGTTTATAATCATAGTATCCATTTGTTAATCCGTTGTCAATGTGATAGTTATTAATCGCTTAAGACTTGTTATAAATATAATAAATCTTCTGAAGGCAGCGAGCTGGCTGAACCGATAGCACACCGGGCGAAATGCCTAGCTGTATTTCGTCTGTCTTTACGCTCTGAGTTCAAATTCTGCCGAGGTCGACTTCGCCTTTCATCCTTTCGGGGTCGATAAATTAAGTACCAGTTACGCACTGGAGTCGATGTAATCGACTTAATCCTTTCGTCTGTCCTTGTTTGTTCCCTCTATGTTTAGCTCCCTGTGGGCAATAAAGAAATAAGAAATGTTTGCACGCCGGGCGAAATGCCTAGCGGTATTTTGTTTGCCGTTACGTTCTGAGTTCAAATTCCGCCGAGGGCGACTTTGGCTTTCATCCTTCCGGGATCGATAAAATAAATACCAGCTGAGCACTAGGGTCAATGTAATCGATTTATTGCCTCTCCAGCAAATTTCTGGCCTTGTACCACAATTTAAAACGAATATAACAACTCTTTTTAAGAGTGGTTAAACGCGTATAAGGAATTAAATTTAAATGAATTAACAATAATCCTCGGATCACACTTGCTAAACTCTTACCTTTTGTTCTTTACAGTCATTGGATCGCGGCCATGCTGAAGTACTGCCTTGATAGTTTTAGTCGAACAAATCAACCACAGAATTTCTTATCTTTCAAAATCCGCTACTTGTTCTAATGGTTTCAATTTGCGGAACCACTAAATCACAGGAACGTAAACCAACCAACACCGGTTGTAAATCAGTGGGGACGGACAAACACAGTACAAGCACAAACAAACAAACACACTCATATACATATAAGTGAGCCCGTATCGATCAGATCAATACCTGACCAAAAGCATTCCAGCTATCAGCGTACCCATCACTTTTATAGACATGGTGTATAGTGTATCTTCGACTACATTATCTAATGTGTCATTGTTTCCTGGTATTTACTCAAGTAAGTTCGAAGTGATAAAAAATATCCACCTTGGAAGGAGTTGACTTTTTCGACTAAGTATATCTAAGACTACATGATGTAATGTTTTCTTGTTTCATGCTATTTATTTGATCAATTTCGAAGCGATAAAAGTGTAAAATATCCATCTTGATAAGATTTTACTTCGCACTGACTAAGTGTATCTAGGACTATGATGCTTCATGCTACGAGGTCGACTTTGCCTTTTATCCTCTCGGGGTCGATAAATTAAGTACCTGTTACGCACTGGGGTCGATGAAATCGACTTAATCCGTTTGTCTGTCCTTGTTTGTCCCTGCTGTGTTTAGCCCCTTGTGGGTAGTAAAGAAATATATATATTGAATGAAAATTGAACCATACAAAATTAGATCCAGATTGGTCAGATTTGATATTTTGTAAACTAAGTCCATCTAGGACTACAGGATGTAATGTGTCACTTTCGTACAGTTAGTTTAATTAGATTCGAAGCAATAATAAAAAAAAAAAACATAACCCACCACTTTAATCAGATTTGACTTTTTGTAGACTAGATGTATCTTGGAGGACATGATGCAATATGCCATTTTTTCATGGTATTTAATTGAATTCAAAGTGACAAAAAAAAAGGAAAATCCACTTTGGCGAGATTTGAACACGAAAACGGAAAATGAGGCATCTAGTGCTAGCAATTCAATACGACGTCTTACCGTTTCTACTACATCCACTGTTTTCCATTCCACCGCCGTCACCGAACTATCGAGGCCAGGGCTCGGTTCACGGTTATTAGTGTCTTTGATCATAGGCCAGCCTGATTCAAACTGACTTGGGGCTATATAAGAACAATTCCACGCTGTGTACAGTTAATAAATGCTGACGCCATTCTGATACATTTCCACAACGTTTCCATGTCCACCATTAATGTAAATTCGGCTGATCTTTGCTCAAGGTTAAATCCAGAATTCTCCACGGTGGTTTATTATAACTTGATAACGCAGCAACCCAGATCTCTTCTCGGCTGCTTTTCTCCCCCCCCCCGCTAACTCTGCCATATACACCTCAGTGAATATTTCCTAAATATTATACGTACATCTGGTAATAAAGTTCTTTTTATAATGTTTTTTCAACTTCTCCGTTCTAAAACCTGAAGGCGCCAACATAGCTGATTAGATAACTCGCAATACGCATGTGTACGTAAAAATATTATATCCGGTAACGAATAAATCGAGTTAGGAATTTACGCAGACGTTGTGTTCACCAGATGCAACAGGGTGAGAAGCGTTTGTGGTAATATCGATTATATCTCACCATCAGCTAAGTATTGTGTTTATAACCGGAAGTATTATGTCTACACACCTTTATCAAAACTCGATAAATCAATATGTTTTTGTTTTGCTTTCTGTTAAGCTATTTATATTTATTTATATATATATTTTTTATTCATTCATTTTGCCATTTACCTATACCAAAATGCCGGTCTAATTACTTCACAATTATCGTTGCAGAAGTTCGTTGTTGCTGTTGTTGTTCATGATGATGATGATGTTAATTTTTAGTGTTGTTGTTTTGTGGTTTGGCACTATATAACCTTTGAACGAGCACAGCTATGATAAGAAAAAAAGAGGAAAAAACTCATTTTAACAGTAACCCTTCTGTTTCTCTGTAAATCAAAAATTGAAAACTACGTTAGTCGTTGTATTTCATTTACATATACATACATACATACATACATACATACATACAACATACATACATACATACATACATATATATATATATATATATATATATATATATATATATATATATATATATAGGGAGAATTCACAAAAAAAACAACTAAACAAGACGAAGACAGGTGGTGTAGACAACAAACAGATGTATTAGTTTAACGCACGGGAAATGAAATTGTTTTTAACGTTTCGAGCCTACGCTCTTCTACAAGAAGGAACACAGAAAGAAGCAAGGAGAAAAAATAAAGAATGTGTAATGGCTAGCGATCTATTATGGCGAATGCCGGACAGAGGGGTCTCACAGGAAGAAGGGGAGATAAGAAAGTAGTGGTGATCCCAAAACGAAGGTGCTCGTGTGTGTGTATAAGAGAGTTTGTATGTGCGTGTGGGAGAGGGCTGGTGACCTTGATGTGTGCGTATCTGTAGGAGTGGGGATGTGGGGATGGGAAGTAGTCAGTGCTAGTGTGTGCGTGGTGGTGTGATGTGATGTGATGTGGTGTTGTGTGGCATGGTGGTGTATGGTGTAGTGGTGTGTGGTGTGGTGTGATGGTGTTGGAATGTGGGGGAGGCGAGAGTGGGAAAAGCAAGGGCGGGGTGTGGGTTAGGCTATATATATGCATATATAGATATATATCGTTGCAATTATGTTAAGCTGTCGTATGTACAAATTTGGCCAAATGTGCTTTTTTTTTTTCAATATTTAATTTTGTTTGCAATAACCGGTTCTTTTGGTCAAACTATCGTATCTCCAGCTGTTTCAGATGCCAAGATATAAAAAATTATCAAAGTGTAGTAGGTCCCACATAGGACAGTCTAGCAAAAATATTTCTGACTGAAAATATCATACATGCATGGAGTTACCATTTTATGCACCCAACAAACTATTATTGTTAAGTTGAAACTGTTGCTCATGTACACAGAAATGGAATGGTGAAACTATCTTTTCGTTTTCTGGGAAAAAAAAGCATCGTTTTGGACTTACGACACTTTTGCATAATAGCAGGGACGCTTCTATCAATAAAAACGAAGTTGGATAAAGTGAGCGGTTTCAGAATAGAACTACCCCGAAGGAGCACCAGTCCTTTCCCAACCACATGGTTCTAAGTTCAGTCCCACTGTGTGGCAGCTTGAGCAGGTGTCTTCTATTCTAACATGGAGTCGACCAAAGCCCTATGAGTGGATTTGGTGGACGGAAAGTGAAAGAAACCTGTCGTATATATCTATATATCTATGTGTGTGTGTGTGTGTGTTTTTGTGTCTGTGTTTGTTCCCCCTTAATGCATGGGGGTTATTTGTCAAAAAAGCAAACCAAAAAAAAAAAGACTATCCCCAAATATAACAATAACCTATGGTTTTCTTGAGGAAAGTAATTTCTGTGCAGTATACAAGTACTATAGCTGCACAGTAAAAATCACCAGAGGCAGGCGCGGACACCGTTCCTACTATTTCCAACATATTGTGAGTTCCATTACAGCGCAGATAAAAGAATATAAAACCGTTTTATTTTTTCTTCTCTTCAGAAAAGCAGTTCTGTGGAGCACTCAAATAATGACGATAAACAGTAAGGATTCCCAAGAGAATCAAACTATGATATTCCGAAACTTTCTTTCTTAACGTGCAGCAAGGTCACAAGAAGTTTTCTGAATATAGACGTCGCATTGAAGCACCACAAGTCAACAAGTATATTTTACACAATAAAGCTGGTTGTATAGAGATTAGTATCAGAGTTCCGAACAAAAAGTAATGAGGTTTAAGAGTAATAAACGCTTACATAAACGCACGAATAAACATATGCACAGCTGCATGTAATATAAATATACTTACATTCGTCCATACGTATACGTATTGTTAATTGTATAGACCGACAAAAATTAATTTAAAAAGTGGATCGACCAGAAATGCAGCTGGCAGCTGTTACTGATTTGCATTTGCATTCAAACACACACATACATACACATACACACACTCACATATATACACACACATACACACATATAACACGGAAACATTGTAATACATACATACAAACATATATACATACATACATGCATAAATATTGTTTTGTTTTGTTTTGTTTTTCCAGTTTCAGCTCTTGAGCTGTGGCCATGCTGGGGCACCGCCATTGTGGTGAAAGAGTACAGCAGGGATCACCACCCCCTGCCGGAGCCTCGTAGAGCTTTTAGGTGTTTTCGCTCAATAAACACACACAACGCCCGGTCTGAGAATCGAAACCGCGATCCTGCGACCGCGAGTCCGCTGCCCTAACCACTAGGCCATTGCACCTCTATGTATACAAGAGTTCAGGTAGAATTGCGTCTAATAACGTAATATGACAGGTATATGCAATAAGTACTCAGAGTGACTAACCAATTAAAACGTCGACTTGACCTGCGACTAAAACGAAGAGGTGTTGTAGATGCCTAGCAATGAACGGCTATAAGTGGTTTATCATTAAGCACACATAAAGCGGAAAGAAATAATGAACAGGCAAACGGTCGGTATCCATTTAGAGCCTGGAATTTATTTTAAAATAATTTCAGAGTTTTTAGAATAGAGTTGTTAGAATAGAGTGTGTTATATACACAAGAGGATTAGAAGGCGTACAGATAATCTCTTACAGCTGTTTCGAGAATAGACACATATATGATGTATTTCTCAGCGGACGAAGATAAGCTCTCCGTATAGTAACGGATTATTCCATCATCAGGGAGGGAAGAAAATTGAAGTTGATCCTTAGTAGAGGATTTTAGTTCTCAGCAGTTCAATCGTCGAAGAGTGAGCGTGGTTTATCATTAGTGGAAGGTTTGTGAGGGTAGAAAGGATAGTGTATAAGAAAGATAGGGTCATGAATGTATGAGGATAGATAGAGACTTACTCTCAGGAAGTTACACACACTCACACACACACACACACGCACACACACACACACTTACACACACACACATACACACACACACACACACACACACATATATATATATATATATAGACTGTTTTTCAAGGTGGAGGCGAACACCTTTCTCCATGTGATCGGCTTGAAAAATTGTTAAGACAGGATATTTTCCTACATTTCTTAACATGAAACCAATGGTAATCTTAATTCACAAATAAAGAAATTATATCCACCAATGCAGTGTTGAGCACACATTTTCATCACTCGACATTTACGTATATATATATATAAAGTAAGTATATTAATTTAATTTAGATAGTATTTAATTTAAATGGTAACATATATAAATATATATAAATTGTAAGTTGCGTAAATAATCAGAATGTAGTAGTTAGTCCTTATAGAAATTAAGTGATGTATCATAGGTTAAAACAGATCAAATAAAAACAAATAAAATAACATAAGATAAAATAAAAAGAAATACAGAAAATATATTAATGTAATTTAAGTTTAAAAAGCATATGAATTATCCCTTTGTGTAAGTGAGAATAATATGTATAAAAGGAACCGTATTTCGGCATTTAGATCTGTGGTAAAACAGAAAGATGTAAAAAGAATTATGACCACATATGACCACGTTTCATATTGTTTGTTTAATAATTGTGCCAAGTTATGAGCAAGTGTTTATGTGCAAGATTCATTCGAGTAGAATCAAGACGGAACATTTTGGCCCTTATATGGAGGTCCAGTTTAACTGATAAACCAAGATATATGGTGTAATTTTTCTGAAGTTTATGTATGTGGCCGGCTAGTGAAGTAGATTTATTGTGGTTCTTTTTTTTTTTCGGATTAAAAATAGCTAACAGGGACAGAATATCGTTGTTTAAAACTGATGGTTGCTCCAATGTAAACTTTACATTGAAAGCTGAGAAAGAGTTCTTGAGTAAGGATATGAAACATTATATAGCTATTCGCATATAAGCATGTGTGTATGTGTGTGTGTGTTGCCACAAGTATAGGTGTATATAAG
Organism: Octopus sinensis; assembly: GCF_006345805.1. Taxonomy (NCBI): domain Eukaryota; kingdom Metazoa; phylum Mollusca; class Cephalopoda; order Octopoda; family Octopodidae; genus Octopus; species Octopus sinensis. The sequence goes on along the minus strand of NC_043011.1, from coordinate 35,265,399 downwards.
TATATGTATATATATATGTTTATATATATTCATACAAATACACACACACGCACAAACATATATGAGAAGAAACAATAAACTATACATGCTTATGAATAAATGATGTGTGCCTATGTGAGTCAATATTTTTCGTCTACAAATAAATGAAAAGATTACTCAATACATGGTGTACATTTTAGACCTATAAGGAACCCATTTCTGGTTCCCTACATTGCTATATACAGTGGAAATCTCATTATTCAATAAATTGGATAAGAAATCTATAGTAATTAAATTAATCCCTATACTTAGTTGATTCTAGATGATCGACTTCAGAATGTTGTAATGCAAACCCAAATGCAGAATGAAGAATATAAAAGCTCGATCTTGTTATTGTCCCCTTAATATTTCGTTTGCAGTTACGTTCTGAGTTCAAATTCCACCGAGGTCGATTTTGCCTTTCATCCGTTCGGGGTCGTTTAAATAAGTACCAGTAACACACTGGCCTCGATGTAATCGACTTAATCCTTTCCTCTGTCCTTGTTTGTTCCCTCTTTGTTTCGCCCCCTGTGGGCAATAAAGAAATAAATATCTTTCTGTTGTCGTTACTATAATATAATTAAGGGTTATTTCTGTGTTTTGCCGTGCGGTGTTTATGTTTTCTTGCGGTCTTCAATAAAAGAGCGGGAAACAGCTCGAGAACAAAACCCCACACCGAAAGTTTCTTTGGTTTTAAGTTAAATTAAATTCTCTCGTATGGGTTATATGGTTGTATACACTTTTATATACCTATATATATATATATATATATATATATATAATACTTGGAAATGGATGTGTGGCGTTCGATCATATAGCGCTATAGCGCACTCTACAAACTATCTCTATTCTATCTCTCTATCTCTTGTTCTTCTTCCTTTCTGCTTTTCTCTTCCACCCTTTTATCCAATTCTTCTCCTCTCCCCTTTACCGTTCCCTCTCTCTCTCTCACTCTTCCTCCTTGACTCTCTCGTTGTTCACACGTGACCAACAGTTATCTATCTTTCTTCCACTTCTTTCCTAAAGACAACACGTGCTTTTGTCTGTCTCTTCTCAAAGCTCGTTTTTCCAGCGTTCACCAATTCACCACGTTAGGGCTATACAGCCCTCAACGTCTTTTTTACTGTTTTTTCTTTCTTACTGTCCTGCTTTTGTTACTACTTTAACCCTCCACAAAAATCCCAAATTTTATTGAATTTGCTTTGCGGGAAGGACTGTTTTAACGAAGTCGCATCTTGTCCCTACCTTCGAACGCAGAGTAGATAAAATAGGGGACAACTGATGAAGGGGGTGTTCTTTATGTTGCCTGTCACGTTTCTCTATTTCTTTCTTTCGTTGTTCGAAAAAAAGTTCGTTTTCCAAGCTTTTTTATATTCTCGTTTCTCATTTTGTTCACGTTTTGGGACATTCTGTAACCATATATGCACGAATATATACATATATATGTAGGCATGTACATGTATGCGCGTAATATAAAACACCATATGTTATATATATTATTTATATTATTATATATGTATGTATATATATATATATATATATATAATATATATATATATATATATAATATATATATATATATTATATATATATATATATATATATATAATATATTATGTTATATCTTATAAATAAGAAAAGGGAGAAACAATTTAGTTGGTTTATCAGCTTTAAGATATTAAAATATTGACTTATTTATTTAACAAAACGAAAACCATAATAACATACATTTATACATTAAAATTCAATACATATAGGATAAGAATACAATAAAAAAAATCTTAGTATAGATTATTGAAATCATTAAAATCACTTACAGCTGTTTTAGCCTGTATGTGTATATATATACATATATATATATATATATATATATACTATATATAATATATAATATATATTATATAATATATATATATATATATATAAATTCAGGGTGAATACTTGATAAATGTAACCACCTGTATATGCCAGCTAGTAGCAGAGGTGAGAGATATATGTATCAAATGAAATAAAAAACAGAACACAAAGGATGTCGCGGTACACGTGTTCAAGCTTTATAAACTACTTATTCTTACATCAATGTATAATCGACATAACAGATGGTTTAAAGCTCTCTTCAGTCGCATGCAATTGCTATACCAAAGACCTGTATCACATTATGAAAAGTCCGAAAAGGAACATTTGGTATTATCTATAATGGTAGGTATATTGAGTTTCACTGAGAAAGTATGTTTGTAAATCTTCATAATCAAATAGGTGTGCAGGGTATTATTGGACTTTGAAAATCCGTACATACTGTATCATCAGTCAATATAGAGTGAATGCTGAGTAGATTCCAGTGGGTTCATTCTTCTTGTAAGGGAAGGAAATAAGGAGAATTGAAGGTTGAGAGAAAAGGGACTTCTTTTTCCTTTTCTTTCTCTTTTTTCTCAACCTTCAATAATTCAATCTTCCTCTATATATTTTCATTACTGTAGCTATTGTTCACATTTTCCTAAGGCGGCGAGCTGGCAGAAACGTTAGCACGCCGGGCGAAATGTTTAGAGGTATTTCGTCTGCTGTTACGTTCTGAGTTCAAATTCCGCAGAGGTCGACTTTGTCTTTCATCCTTTCGGAGTCGATTAAATAAGTACCAGTTACGCACTGGGGTCGATGTAATCGACTTAATCCGTTTGTCTGTCCTTGTTTGTCCCCTCTATGTTTAGCCTCTTGTAGACAATAAAGTCGATAAACTAAGTTCCAATTACGCACTGGTGTTGATCTAATCGACTGGCCCCTCCCCCAAACATCCGGGACTTGTGCCTAGAGTAGAAAATAATATTTTATAATTGAAGGCGGCAAGCTGGCAGAAACGTTTGCACGCCGGGCGAAATGCGTGGCCGTATTTCGTCTGCCGTTACTTTCTGAGTTCAAATTCCGCCGAGGTCGACTTTGCTTTTCATCCTTTCGGAGTCGATAAATTAAGTACCACTTACGCACTGGGGTCGATATAATCAGCTTAATCCGTTTGTCTGTCCTTGTTTGTCCTCTCTGTGTTTAGCCCCTTGTGGGTAGTAAAGAAATAGGTATTTCGTCTGTCTTAACCTTCTGAGTTCAAATTCCGCCGAAGTCGACTTAGCCTTTCATCCTATCGCGGTCGACAAATTAAATACCAGTTGTGTACTGGGGTCGATCTAATCGACTGACCCACCCACCAAAATGTCGGGTTATGTGCCAAGAATAGAAAAAAAAATTTCACATTTTCCGCTGATGAGCGAAGCTTTTCCAAATGTAAGATAGAAAGATGTGATGTTTCTAAATGAAATTCTATTTCTATGTTCTTTAGTTTTTGTAAGAAAACATAAAATATTTGTTTTAACATTATTGTGCATTTCCACCTGTTTTCTGTTTATACATACATACATATGTGTATATATATATATAAATGCGTACATATACATAATATATCAATATATATTCATACATATATAATATATAATATACGACGGGTGTATGAAAAGCCTTGAGCCTCAAAAAGAAAACATAACATCGTGCAAGACTTCAAGGCTCAAAGGCCTTGAAGACTCAAAACTTTTCATACACCCTTCGTATCTGTATGTGTGTGTGTGTGTGTGTGTGTGTGTGTGTGATATGCACGTATATAATGTAGTCAGACAAAGTAATGATATCTTGTTTGCATTAAATATGCACTTTTCAGACAATTGCTCAATAAACATAAAGGGGATAAAAGGAATTTCATCTCTGATGCAAAAACTTTCACAGTTATAACATGTGTGCGCGCGCGCGTATGGAGGAGGTGAATGAGTGCGTGTGTTAGTGTGTGTGTGTGTATGTGTGTGTGTGTACATGTTTTTATTATATCATATACCCACAGGCATATGGCGTAGTGGTTAAGAGCGCGGGATACGAGGCCCAAGATTCCGAGTTCGATTCTAGGCAGTGACCTGAATAATAATAACAATAATAATAATAATAATAATGATAATAATAATAATAATAATATCGAAAAATTCTTTTGGAATGAGAACCCAGGTTCGAAATTTCCCCCAAGACACCTGATGAAGGCTGGAGGGTATATCAGCCGAAACGTTGTGTTAACAACAAACAAGATGAGGACAAATATCCGTCAAATGTAAATAATGTACATAATTCCTCGTCTCTTAGATATAGAACTGTACTGTCTTAATAATAGTTTGATTCAGTCCTGTAGTTACGTTGGCACGCAGGACGCAGCCAGCAGATATTGGATGTAAGCACTTCTGGTATCTGGTAAAGAGGACGTTTCATAACCCTTCAACTCAAATGGCACTGAGTAAAACTATTACAAAATATAGGTAATTCCTACCAGATATGTCCAGTGCAAACTCTTTCATTTGTCCGAACACTTGTGAGTGCATATATATGTGTGTGTATGTGTGTGGGTATGTTTGTGTGTGCATATGTGTGTGTGTATGTCTATATATATATAGGCGCAGAAGTGGCTGTGTGGTAAGAAGCTTCCTTCCTAACCACATGATTCCGTGTTCAGTTCTACTGTGTGGCACCTTGGGCAAGTGTCTTTTGCTATAGCGTCGGGCCGACCGAAGCCTTGTAAGTGGATTTGATAGACGGAATGAAAGAAGCCATCGTGTATTACATACATACATACATACACACAGATATATATATATATATATATATAGATATATATATATATAGTTGGGGAGTTGTTACGAAAAAAACAAAAGACTGAAGACAGGTGGTGTACAAAAAAACATGTGTTTATAATATATATTATAATATATATATATATATATATATATATATATATTATATATATATATATATATATATATATTATATATATATATATAGATGCATGTGTTTGTCCACCTACCATCGCTTGACAATCGGTGTGTTTACGTCCCCGTAACTTAGCGGTTCGGCAAAAGACACCGATATAATAAGTACTAGGCTTACAAAGAATAAGTTCTGCATGGCCGCAGTCAAATGACTGAAACAAGTAAAAGAATAAAAGAATGTGTGTGTGTGTGTGTGTGTGTGTGTGTGCATACACATATTATGCATGTTTGCTTCTTGTTTACTTGGAATATTCCCATAATGAAGCGAATTTCGTTGCCAAGAACTGAAGTAACCGCAGAATTAAAAGTGCTAAATGCTTAATTCTATAAAGGTCCTTCCCACTTTAATCCTTCTATATATGGAGCAAAACCAAATTTTAGGACAATGATGGTTAAACTGTGAGATTACACGCCTGCAGCGACACGAAACGGGCTTTAGGTGACAGTCAGCAGATTTCAAAAAATGCATCAGCGGCCAGCAAAATGCTCCTTCAGTTGTTATAGCTTATTTTCTGAATAGAGATATCTTCCTATAAAATATACCAGTACGACAGCTGGTGAGATAAAAAACCTCTAACGTTATGTTTACAAATGATTAGAATATATATATATAATAATCTTACGTGTGAAGATATATGTATATATGTATGTGTATGTATGTATGTATGTATGTATGAATGTTGTATGTATGTATTGTATGTATGTATGTATGCATGCATGTATGTACCTATCTATCTAATCTATCATCTATCTATCTATGTATCTATCTATCTATATATATATATATATATATATATATATCTATATATATATATATTATAATTATATATATTAATATTATATATATATATATTATATATATATATAGTTAGATAGATAGATAGATCATTTTGCTGGCCGCTGATGCATTTTTTGAAATCTGCCGACTGTTCACCTAAAGCCCGTTTCGTGTCGCTGCAGGCGACATATATACATATATACATATATGTATGTATGTATGTATGTATGTATGTATGTATGTATGTATGTATGTATGTAGTATGTACTATCTATCTATCTATCTATCTATCTATCTATCTATCTATCTATCTATTTGTTTGAAAAGAAAGAGAGAGAGAGAGAGACCGAGAAAAAGAGAGATATATATTTGTAATGAGAGATAGAAGAGAAAAAGCACATTAGAACCCGCCAACTTGATGGACAGAGAGAGAAAACAGAGAGAGAGAGAGGAGGCAGAGATAGAGAGGGGGAGAGAGGGAAGTGAGGAGGAGAGTGAGTGTGGTAGAGTGAGAAAGGGGAGAGAGACAGAGGGGGAGAGACTAGAAAAAGAAATATCTCAGGTAATTCGATCGCTACTAATTATCCTACTCTAAGAACACGTTGAAGATTAGCTTCATTCCTCACGCACACGCATCTCTCTCTCACCCTCTCTCTCTCTCTCTCTCTCTCTCTCTCTCTCTCTCTCTATCTATCTATCTATCTATCTCTTTGCTTTAGCATTCATTCTATAACTTCTTTGATATGGTCACCGTTCTGAACCATTCGCAGGTTCAACGTATTGCAGTCATGAAATCCATCTCTGGTCACCTTGATCGACTGACCGCGAGTTATATGTCTTACTCGGTGGCTCTCCCGTCGGTTACGAGACGACAAATGTTCCAATCGATCCGATCAACGGAACAGCTTGTTCGTAAAATTAACGTGCGAGTGGCTGAGCACTCAGACAGACACGTGTACCCTTAGCGTAGTTCTCGGGTGAGATTCAGCGTGACACGGAATATGACAAGGACGGCTCCCTTTGAATTACAGGTACTGCTCATTTTTGCCAGCTGAGAAGACCGGAGAAATATGGAATAACGCGTTTTGCTCAACGACACAACGCAACACCGGGAATTGAACTCATGACCTTATGATTGTGAGCCGGATATCGTAAACACTGAGCCATATGCCTTCACAAAAAGTCGTACTACAAATGCAAAAGAGGTTTCACAGTTTTCTTTGGAACTGATTGTTTCAATACAAGTGCACACACACAGACACACACTCACGCACGCATACATACATACATACATACATACATACATACATACATACATACATACATACATGCATGCATACATGCATGCATACATACACACATACATACATACATACATACATACATACATACATACATACATACATAATTTATTTTCGTATTTCGTACTTTCGTATGTCATGTTGTTTACGTTTTGTGACGTTCTGTACCCATATATGCATACATACACACACACACACACATATATATATATATATATATATGCACATATATATGTAAATATATGTATGTATATATGCATATGTATTTGTATTATTTATATTATTATTTGATTGAACGCCACGCATCCAAGAAAGTTTATCTTAATATATATATATATATATACATATATATATATATATACATACTTACATACATACATACATACATACATACACACACATATATACATATATATATATATATGCGTTTAATTATATTCACATTTAAATATATACATATACATACACGTATATATATTTGTGGGTATATGCGTACACATATGCA
>NC_043011.1:35250456-35252956 GCF_006345805.1 Octopus sinensis | reverse complement strand
GAATTATGACATTGGGCTATGTGTGTGTCAAGTTTCATGAGAATCGGTTGAAAGCCGTCGTCGGGGTGAGGGTACAACCTGACAGACACACAGACACACAGACAGACAAACTGCCGTTTATAGAGAGAGAGATCTGTGTGTTTATATCTGTTTCTCTGTCTTTGTCAATATCTCTATGGGCGTTTCTTTGTGTATGTGAGTGCTTGTTATTTATATTGCTGCTTTGAAATGTTTTCTATACATGTGGACTCCTGCAAAACGTTCATACATCTGATTCGACATGCGCACAATCTCACGCAGCAAGCAAGCAAGCACGCCCGCCTTTGAATGTGTAATGTGCGTGTATGTGTTTATATCTGTGAGTGTGTATATTTGTATGTACATGTTATTGCACAATATATCAGAAGTCAGCGCTAAAAACATATGCATGTTATTTAATTTCTGTCTTTCCCACTCTGTTTGTAATCTATGTGTTTACCTGGCACACGTCTCCTTCTGCCTCCAGATGTACCGAGGCATGTATATGCATTATATATATATATATATATATATATTATATATATATATATATATATATATAAAAGTAAATAAATGGTACAACGAAGTACCGATACTTACTGGAAATAGCGAACGTAATAAATACGACGCTAATGTATAGCTTCACTGCGTATGTACTAGTAAAGATGCGTGTGCGCAACAAACATGAAAAAAATTGTCTTACCTCTAGGAAGAACATCTGAAAAAGGAAAAACCTAGATATCGGATAATGCAGTAGCGGTTTCGGATTTTTCAAAATACGAATGCCAATCGTATAATTGATTTATCCTCATCAGCTGCATAAACCTCAACAATATTTCAAATTTTGCCACATCTATACCAGTACACTCGTCTGAACGCCAAAACGTTAACAGAGCGAGAACAGTGAAGAAGTTTCAATGAAAATAGTAATGCAATACGAGAGTATTGCTTTCCAGTAAAGAATAGCCCGTGAGGGTAAAATTATACATAAAAGTAAATAAATGGTACAACGAAGTACCGATAGTTACTGGAAATAGCGAACGTAATAAATACAACGCTAATGTACCATTTATTTACTTTTATGTATAATTTTACCCTCACGGGCTATTCTTTACTGGAAAACAATACTCTCGTATTGCATTACTATTTTCATATATATATATATATATATATATATATATATATATATGCAAAATTTAGAGAATGGAGTTTTCATAGCTAGCGGAACCTCAGAAGTAGTAATTATCCAAGCGAGGGCTAGACCACAAGATACTCTTCCGGCTAAGGATTTCCTGATTACTTGAAGTTTATATTGTCGTTATGTATATATATGTAATAGATAAGGATGTGGCTGTGTTGTAAGAAGCTTGTTTCCCAATCACATGGTTCCGATTTCAGTCCCACTGCGTGGCATTTTGGTCGACTGACTTCTACTATAACCTCAGCCCAACCAAATCTTTGTGAGTGGATTTGAAAGAAGCTCATCGTATATATATATATATATATATATATATATATATATATAATATATATAATATATATATCTATATATATATATCCAATGGAAAGAAGGCAAAGAAAATTCTTGAACACCATCTTTAATTTGAATTACAGATGTTTCTGTGCCATCTACATTTGCAACACTAGTTTACGCGAACTTCTAAAAAAAACAAAACAAATTACGTTGTATTTGCGGCTGTTCAAAGAAGACTTCAGATGTAAATAAGCGAGAAAATGGACAAACCTTGGCATCGTGATGTTATCAAAAAAAGGTTTTAGTCCTCAAGCACATTCTTTTTTACTCCAGGCACAAAGCCCGAAATTTTTGGGGAGGGGGTCAGCCGAGTAGATCCGACCTCAGTACAAAACTGGTACTTAATGTATCGACCCCGAAAGGAGAAAAGGCGAAGTCGACCTCGGCTGAATTTGAACTCAGAACGTAAAGACAGACGAAATACCTATTTCTCTACTAAACACAGAGAGGGCGAACAAGGACAGACAAACGGATTAAGTCGATTATATCGACCCCAGTGCGTAACTGGTACTTATTTAATCGACTCCAAAAGGATGAAAGGCAAAGTCGACCTCGGCGGAATTTGAACTCAGAACGCAACGGCAGACAAAATACCGCTAAGCATTTCGCCCGGCGTGTTAACGATTCTGCCAGCTTAATCTTGCTGAAGTAGTTGCTACATTACAGGATGACGCATCAGTATCATCAACAGTGCAAAACAGTGCAGCTAAATTTACGAGGGAAAGGGAGAGTCTTGAAGATGTCAAGATGTCCCGAGGTCTGGACGTCTTGCAATTGCCACCACCATGGAAAACATAGATCGTGTTCACCGGATGGGGATGGATGACCGATGATTGACTATAAATCAAATAGCCAATTCTATTAGCATAACCTGCGGGACAGTTCAGAATATTCTACACAAAGAACTTTATATGATGAAGATTTCTGCTCATGGGAGCTTCGTCTTCT
>NC_043011.1:35227956-35245456 GCF_006345805.1 Octopus sinensis | reverse complement strand
GAATTGCTTCAAATGGAGAATATTTTGAAGGCAATAAAAGTGACAACATATAAAACTAAGTGAATAAATTAATATTGTGAAAATTCCGCTTTGTTTTCAGTACCCCTTCGGTTTCCCTGGTCTATATGATTCAGGAAGGAAATTTGCTTGCTTTGCTTGTTGCTAACCCTATACCGGTTTTATAAACGGCAGCATATGCCCTTACAATACACTACTTTTAGAAATGACAGCTTGTCTTTGTCGTCGTCACACGTTCACAAGCTGAGGTTTTATAAACAGCAGTATGCATTGCGTACCATGCACAGCTTATATAAACGGCAGCTTGTGTCGCTATATAAACGGCGGCTTGTGTCGCTATATAAACGGCAGCAGGTGAGTAAAGAGATTTATTTGCTTATGAAATGAATCAATAACACATTCTTCACAAATTCAGAAATTCACAAATCCACGACAAGTTCACATTTGAGGAGGAAAGCAGAGAAAGTCATTAGAACTGTCAAATATCCGAACTTTTGGACCTTATCGATCATTATACGAAGCTGTAATTCGAACTTGTGACCTCAAATACCGTTATCAAATAAAGTTAACGTGTTCAGTGATATGTGCATGCATGTCTCATGTCTGTGTATATGTGTGTGTCTGAATACGTGTGTATATATATATATGTATATGTAGATATGTAGATATGTAGATATGTATATGTATATATATATATATATATATATGTGTGTATATTTATATATAAATGTATGTTTGTATATATTTATGTATGTATGTATGTATGTAAGTATGTATTATGTATGTGAGTCTGTGTGCAGGGATGTGTACATTTGTGAGTACTGTGCGTTTATGCGTGAGTGTGTGTTTACATAAAAACACACAGATACACACGGATGTTTATATATATATATATACGTGTGTGCGTGTGTGTACATATACATATGCGTATTTTTATATATACACAAGCACAAATACACATACATGCGCACACATACGAACGCATACATACACAAACACACTACATATATATATAGATACATACATACATATATATATATGTACACACACACACACACATATATATATAGATGTGCATATGTGTTTTGGTAATGTATATCTAACATAGTTATATGCGAAGTGTTTATAACCTATGTATGAAAATCACTTTATATCAGGTTTTAATTTACTAAATGTTCCAGTGACATCTACTTGAAGAACCGTAGCTAGAGTAGCTTACAATAGAATTTATAGCAGCCGTAGCTGTTAGTAATTGCAGAATCTGTTGAAAATTCAATAACCATTTCCATTGTTAGCATAATATAGCATTATTTACATAAGGTTATTACAATCTTCACCGCTAAATGTATAAAACTACCTACCAATATTATTACGAGAACAATATATCAAAATTTCAACATTTTTAAGTGTAATCATACAATACAAAATATTTAAGTGCAAGCTATACTATCAGTAGATCTTTTAACTCTTTTGGTGCCAGCATATCTGGAACCATTCCTAGTTTTATTATACAAACTTCAAACTTTTTTGTTTTAAAGTGATCAAAGTTAAAAACCTTCCATAGAAATTTTATAGGAGTTTCTGTCACAAATAGTATCTTACTAATGATAAAAGTGATTGATGCAATCCACTGGCCTGTCCCACAAAGTTTCGAGCCTTGTGCCTATTGACTTAATGCAGAAATTATTATTATTATTATTATTATTATTATTATTATTATTATTATTATATGTTTGACTTTTGCTTTATATTTGTACAAGTTGGCTCCAAGTCTCACCCGGAGACCTCAAGAGACAACAGGTAGGAAGTTCACGTTGTTGATATGCCTAGTGTGCCATATATTTGGTTGTTTTTTGTGTTGTACTGGTGGATGTCTAAAAAAAACATGTTTGTTTTAAACCTTGAGATTACATAGAAAGTATTTTGCATAGGATATGAGCAGTTCCCATGAGCACTATCTTTTGAATTTCTGCCATTTTGGGGTTTCCTGGTATCTGAGTTAGGTAGCAATCAGCCCAATTTGCTATCATTCCCAGGGCAACTATGACAACAGGTATTGTTTTAGTCTTCAGGTTCCACATTTTGCAGATTTCTATTTCAAGATCTTTATATTTGCTCAGTTTTTGGTAGGTCTTGACAGATACGTTTATATCGATTGGGACAGTTATATCAATGAGGAGGCATGTTCTTTGTTTGAAGTCTTTCAATATGATGTCTGGCCTATTTGCATCTATCTTTCTGTCAGTTTGAATGGTGAAGTTCCAGAGGAGTGAGATGTGGTCATTTTCAAGCACTGGGGGTGGTTTGTGTTCCCACCAGTTTTTTTCATGGGGCAAATCCAGGTTTTTGCAGATTACCCAGTGAATATATTTGCAGCTCTATCGTGCCTGTTGAGATACTCTGTAGGCGCTAGAAGACTGCACTTGGAGACCACATGATCAATGGTTTCATTTTGTTGCTGGCATACACACGTTGGACTGCTGCTGATCTTTAATATGTTGGCCTGGTAGTTTCTTGTTGGTAGGCATTGATCTTGAGCTGCTATGATAAACCCCTCTGTTTCAGATTTTAAGCCAGAAGTCATTAGCCATTGATGAGTCAGGGCTTTGTCAAAATCTGCATTATTCGCTCTCTTTGGGTATTTGCCACAGAGAGGTTTTTCTTGCCATTTATCATTCAGAATATCTAAGGCCGCAGATTTAGCACGGGTTTTCATGCGCTTAGCTTTTTCTGTGGCTGTTTCTTGTATGTCTATCTCTAATTCCCAAATTTGTTGTATTCAGAATTCACTTAAATATTCCTTTGCCTGTTTTGTTACTGAGTATGATGCTTTCTTGTTTTCATGTTTTGAGACAAGTTTTAACATCCAGTCCTCAGAGTTTTTCTTCATTGCTATTGCCAGTTGTAAAAGTCCACGGCCGCCCTCTTTTCTTGGCAGATAAAGTCGTTCTGTATTTGCCGTAGGGTGGTGCATTCTATGCATTGTCAACAGTTTTCGTATTTTTCTGTCAAGATTACATATTTCAGTAATTGACCAGTTAACGATATTGAAACTGTAAGTCACGACTGGTGTGGCTAATGCATTGATTGCTTCGATCCTGTTTCTCGCATTCAGCTCTGTCTTGAGTATTGCTCTTACTCTGCGATAACATTCTCTCCTGATCCTTTCCTTCATCTCTGAATGCATTATCATCATCATCATCATCATCATCATTATTATTATTATTATTATTATTATTATTATTATTATTATTATTATTATTCAGTAGTTCTTTATTATAACGTGCTTTCACTTCACTACCGAGCGCAGCTCTGTGTGCCTTGGGTATGAGCTGTAATTTATTGTGATGCTCTTATGGTTACTGTATTGAAAGTGTTTTGCGTAGGATGTGTGCAGTGCCCAGTAGTGCAATTTTCTGTATGTTATATATATTTGTAAGTCCTGGTGTTTTTGTTATCTATTTGTCTGGATATTTTTTTATCATACCTAATGCGCCTACTATGATAGGAATTGTTTCTGCTTTTAGATTCCACATTCGAGTTACCTCTATTTCCAGGTCTTTGTATTTTGAAAGTTTCTCCATTTCTTCCAGAAAAACGTTGTCATCTGCTGGTATTGATACATCATTCAGAAAGCATTTTCTTCTTCATGATCTCAGAGAACAATATCTGGCCTATTGGCCTTAATTTCTCTATCTGTCTGTATTGGCATATCCCAGAGGATGGTTGCTTTCTCGCTTTCTGTGACCTTTTCTGGTGTGTACCTATACAATCTTTTTTCTGTTGTTATTCCATAGTGTTGGCACAGCTTATTATTGTTGTTGCTATTATTATTATTATTATTATTATTATTATTATTATTATTATTATTATTATTATTATGATTATTATTATTATTATTATTATTATTATTATTATTATTATTATTATTATTATCATTGAGTGAGAGAGCAGTTCATGCCATCAAAGTGACACTGGGGTAAAATATACGAAGCCCAATATACCCATCATGACTACCCGTCTGATAAGGCTACACCAGGCACATGCATCACAACCATATGTGCGCGACATGGTGATCTCATATCAAGATAAACATCACATGACCTTGCAGGTGGGGTCCAATTAGAATTTTCTTCAGGTTGAGTAGCCCATCCAGCTCAAACGGTCCCTGAATAAGGGTTGTTTAAGGATGTTGAACGAACCACCCATGTTTCCAGAGGTGAATTATTCAAACCCCAAAGAATCCCTCTCAACACATGGCTATGATGCTCCCCCTCTACTTCTGCTCGTGATCAGAGATGCACATATCGTCAGCCACTAAGGGACATGCTCAACTGGTTAAGGTCAAACAACTGACAAGCAAATCTGTGGTATTGAGCAGAATATTTGCTGTAGCCCATCTTTTATACCAAGACAAAACAATGTACATGATAACATTTCCAATCAGTTAAGATCAGAAGCCATGAGAGCCACTGCCTGGTACTGCATCAGGGCATTTATTATTATTATTATTATTATTATTATTATTATTATTATTATTATTATTATTGTTATTATTATTGAGTGAGAGAGCAGTGCATGCCATTAAAGTGACGCTGGGGTAAAATATACGAAGTCCAATACACCCATCATGACTACCCGTCTGATAAGGGTACACCAGGTACATGCATCGCAACCATATGTGCGCGACATGGTGATCTCATATCAAGATAAACAGCGCATGACCTTGCAGGTGGGGCCCAGTTAGAATTTTCTTCTAGTCGAGTAGCCCATCCTGCTCAAAAGGTCCCTGAATAAGGATTGTTTAAGGATGTTGAATGAACCACCCATGTTTCCAAAGGTGACTTATCCAAACCTATAAGAATTCCTTTCAACACATGGCTATGATGCTCCCCCACTACTTCTGCTCGTGATCAGAGATGCACATATCGTCAGCCACTAAGGGACATGCTCAGCTGGTTAAGGTCAAACAACCGACAAGCAAATCTGTGGTATTGAGCAGAATATTTGCTGTAGTCTACCTTTTATACCAAGACGAAACATACATGATAACACTTCGATTCAGTGAAGATCAGAAGCCATGAGGGTTATTATTGTTGTTGTTGTTTGTTGTTCAAAACAATCTACTAAAATAATACTCTTGCATCTTTCTGCATCGCATCATATAAATGAGAAAGGAAGGGGTGATAGATGAATAAGGAAGGAAGGGGTGCTATCAAACTGGAAGCGGGATGGTGAACATTTAACGATTAAAAGAAAAATCAAACAGCGTTTCAATTCTGTGTGTGTACATGTGTGTATGTCTGTGCGTGTACAAGGGAAGTATGTGAATGTATGTATTTGTGATTATTATGTACCCTATTTTGTACCTTATTTATATATAAATTGCTACAATTAGCCGTTATTTTTTACGGCACCGGGCCAGCTAGTTCCCTAATAATGACAAAGTTGGTTTACTAAATTCTTTATTATTTTCAAACGTAATAGAAAATCAAAGACAGTGCAGTTCAACAGAAATATAATGACAAAAAGGATTAATATTAGCAGAACATCTTAACATCTTATCAGGAAGTTCTTGGACTTTTCAAACATTTGTAATGCTGTCCTTGTCGGGTTGCAAGTAAAAACCTATGATAATTGATAATGGTGGTAATTCTCCTACTGGTATTAGTGTATTTCATAATTGTTGAGGAGGCCTTATTGACGGATACGTGTCTCTGTAGAACAGGGTCATGGCGACGACCACTACTCTTGGGCTATTGGTGAAAACATGTTATATCGCTATATAATTGGGTAAAGGGTGAAGCCCCCCTTTGGTCATGAATGGCCAATGGGATTGCACATAGAAAGTTTCCCCTCTAACGCACAAATCTGGACAGGGTTGTTTTTGAAAGACCAGTAGTCGCCCATGCATACTAGTCTCCCCTCACGATGCAACCAATGTTGTCCAAGGGAAAGGCAAAGGCCGATACAGCTTGGCACCAGAGACGTCGCAACTCATTTCTACAGCTGAATGAAATGGAGCAACGTGAAATAAAGTGTCTTGATCAAGAACACAACACACGGCCCGGTCCGGGAATCGATCTCACAACCCCATGATTGTGAGCCCGACACTCTAACTACTGAGCCTTCACATATGCATAGCCATGCGATATATCTTGAAGTTCAAGAAGTTAAATAAACAAGCGAGAAACAAACTTTTGTCATAGACACGTTTTGTTGTTTCAAGCAAAGATTTATATCTCTCGCATGCAACACATTCCCACAGTCGTTAAATAGTAAAAGATTACATACGCTCAGGCAAACATGCTGTAAGTAGGA
Source organism: Octopus sinensis (assembly GCF_006345805.1). Classification (NCBI taxonomy): domain Eukaryota; kingdom Metazoa; phylum Mollusca; class Cephalopoda; order Octopoda; family Octopodidae; genus Octopus; species Octopus sinensis. The sequence continues at coordinate 35,239,117 of NC_043011.1, read as the reverse complement.
GGTTACGTCAGCGATTTGAGAAAAAAATTGATTTAAGGAAAACAAAGACAGAAAAAAAACGATTACGTCTTTATAAAATATAGAAGACATATTCTTACACATGCATATTAAAAGTATATTTAATAAAAATGTCATCGATTACTGCTTCGATACGGCTTTTGAAATTACTAAATTCGTTTATCAAATCTTTATTCCCACTGGCCATAGAGACCCCAATAGCAGGCATACGCGAAACCTTGTTGTGTCTGTGTGCGCGTGTGTGTGCGTGTATGTGTATGAGTGTGTGTGTTTGTGTGTGTATGCACGCGTGTGTGTGTGTGTTTATACCTACCTACATTCATACATACAAGTTTAGGTATATTTCTAATTATTTGGGCACTGGCATGTGTAACGCACTGCCTAAATACCAGTCTTGAGAAAAATAGGCTTCGCAAAACCAGAAAAGAAAAAGTTAATTTGAAGGCTAAGATCCTAGCCATCACCGGAACTGTAAACATCTATAAAACTTTCCAGAAGTTCATCACTTGAATATATATGAACGTGTCTAGAATTGCAACTATATGCATGAGAATAAATAGATAAAGCAAAACGAACAAATCTGCACATATTCATTCATACAAAAATACCCTGTTGATGTTGGAATTCCAATGAAGGCGCCTTGAATCTAGGTTAGAAACCGGTTCTTCCTTTGGTGACAATAAATCGTGAAATAAAACTAAATAATGACATACATATATATTCTTCCTTAGTGTCAAACTGTTTCTTCTTCTCTCACTGGTCTTTGTCTTTAGTTTTCATATTTATTCAGAGGAAGAGAGAGAGAGAGAGAGAGAGAGAGAGAGAGAGAGAGAGAATAAATCACTATTGTTCCAGAAGGTTCTGGCAAGAAAGGGCAGGTGTTTTTGCCTCACAAAACAAACCATGTACGGTCTTACGTTGCCATTTCCAGCTGTCACGTGATTGTCAAACATGATGAGCGAACAATCAATTAATACTTGTCTATACCAGTCTGTTAATTAGTGTTGCTTTTATAGATCGATCTCATGTTTGATTTGGTGTAATTGCTTAAATATATTGCTTGCGTTTGTGACGAATGATAAATGCTCGTTTAGTGCATTGAATTCGATTCCCAGAGGCGCGTTGTATATACTTCAGCAAGACACTTTATTCCACATTGCTCCAATCCACTAAGTTGACAAAAATGAGTTGTACCAGTAATACAAACGAAGCAAGCCTTATTGCCTTCTGTGTGATGCTAAATAACCCTGAAAAGTACATTCAGGATACGCATGTCTCTGAAGTGCCCCGCTGCGTGCACGTCAATTTCCCCAACAGGCTGATCCATTGATCGAATCAACAGCAGCACACTTCGTCGAATAAGGCGGCGAGCTGGCAGAAACGTTAGCACACCGGACGAAAAGCTTCTGAGTTCAAATTCTGCCGGGGTTGACTTTGCCTTTCATCCTTTCGGGGTCGATAAATTAAGTACCAGTCACACACTGGGGTCGATATAATCGACTTAATCTGTTTGTCTGTCCTTGTTTGTCCTCTCTGTGTTTAGCCCCTTGTGGGTAGTAAAGGAATAGGTATTTTGCCTGCCATTACGTCCTGAGTTCAAATTCCGCCGAGGTCGACTTTGCCTTTCATCCTTTCGGGGTCGATAAATTAAGTACCAGTTGCGTACTGGAGTCGATCTAATCAACAGGTCCCTCCACACAAAAGAATTTGGGCTTTGTGCCTCGAGAAAAAGAGATTAACTACTATTATTCGCACACACGCACAAACACACGCACACACACCGTCTAATTCTTTCTGTTTCCGTCTACAAAATACACTCACAAGGAGCAGCACAGTGGGATTGAACCCGGGATCATGTGATTGAGAAGCAAATTTCTTACCAGACAACCACGTCAGCGGTTATGATCGTAAGGTTTTTTTCATTGAGAGTGCCGCAAGACATTTTCTCATCACTCTGCTTTATGATTCTCGTAGTTCACTTCCGTTTCCAAACCAGTTTGAAGAAACGTACGCGTTGAGTAACGAACAAAAGAGAGAGAGACAGAGACAGACAGACAGACACACAGACACACAGACAATAGGCAGACAGACAGACAGAGAGCATTCAGTACATATTTTAAAGTGCAATTATATGTATCTGAATAACGACTGTTTCTGGTATTTTATTTCTCACTGATTCAAGAAGTCTCTCCGCAGTGAATTGTTTTTCGTCCTGCGCAAATCAGCCTAGGAAGTACTCACACGACAGCAAAAATGTTGAAAATGAAAGACGACACTTTCAACACCCCTTATAGGTCAGTGCTTATAGTAGCACTACTAAGCACTGACCTGTCAAACCATCTAAATTCCTAAATTCTTCCTTCCTCACTACTAACCCTATCTCTGCCCCATCACTTAGACTCTATTACTGCACATTTGACACACCTTTACCTTTTATCACCCCCCCCATTCCTTCTATCTTTTTACAATCTAATACCTTTCTCTCTCTACCATCCTTAGCTGGCAAAAACGTTAGCACGCCGGGCGAAATGTTTAGCGGTATTTCGTCTGCCGTTACGTTGTGAGTTCAAATTCCGCCGAGGTCGACTTTGCCTTTCATCCTTTCGGGGTCGATAAATTAAGTACCAGTTATGCACTGGGGTCGATGTAATCGACTTAATACCTATGTTTGTCCTTGTTTGTCCCCTCTGTGTTTAGCCCCTTGTGGGTAATAAAGAAATTGGTACACATTCCCTTATATATTTGTTTTTCAATTTTTCTTCTTTCTTTCCTTTATTCCTCTGTTGTTTTTTTCTTTTTTTATTATTTTATTATTTTATTATTTTTCCTCTAACTTTTTTCTCTTTCTTTTCTCTTTTATTCTCTTCTTTTTTCTCTTTCCTTACTCCTCTCTTCCTGTTTTCGATTTGACCCTACCAATATATTCCCTACTTTTAGGTCACTTTAAATAAAACTCTTGATTCAATAACATTGTGTATCAACTCTATACTTGGAACGACCAATTTTAGATACTATTGGATTTTACTCACAAGGTATTGGAATCTTATATGTATACCATTATGCCTAAATAATGGATCTACAAATACAATATCCCTACATATCTCACATCTATTTTCATTCCTCCTCTATTTCGTATCTTATCTAAATTAAGTATTACTTAACCATCCTCTCACACCGTTTCCGATGAAGGGATATAATAAATATCCTGGAAACAACTGTAAGACCTTCTATCTATAAATGTTCTAAAATGTACACAGTTTTTTTATCTCATAACGAAAAAAAATTATATATATATATATATATATATATATATACATATACATATATACAAGATAGACTGTTTCAGTTTCCGTCTACTAAATCCACTCACACGGCTTTGGTTGGCTCGAGGTTATATAGTAGAACCATATTCAGACAAGCACATAACAAAAACAATCGGACTTACAAATATATATATATATATATATATAATATATATATATATATAAATAAAAAATTACTTGAAGAGAAACAACGCGTGCGTTCGGTCATATAATAACAATATAATAAATAAATAAAACATATGCATATATACATACATATATGTACATACTTACATCTATATGTATATATACATGCATATATATATATATATATATATATATATGAGTACAGGACACCACAAATAAACTTAGAACACAACGAGAAACGAAAACATAAAATCAAACAAGGAGACGGACTTTTTTTAACAACGAAAAAACAGAGTACAGGACAAACAATACAAGGAAAATTCCCCTTCATCAGCTGCCCCTAGTTCGACTCAATGCGTGTTTCGAAGGTAAGGGCAGAACACGACCCGGCCGAAGCAATCCTTCCTGCCAAAGGAACTAAATAAAAAAATTTTGCAGAGGGGTAAAACAAGTGACAAGAACAGGACGTAAAAGCAATACAAATGAAGAAAAAACAGTAGAAAAAACAGTACAAATAAAGAATAACAGGACAAGGAAACCAACAATAAGGGCTTTTTTTAAGCCTAGACGGCGGAAAAATTAGTTACAAGGCATGTGAAAAATCGGCTTGCGAAAGACAGAGAAGTCGATGTTGGCTTGTTGAAAGCACGGGCAGAAAGAAAGTTTTAGTAGCACTCCGGTCAACGGCCAGAGAGAGGAGGAGGAGGAAGAAGAGGACGAGGAGGAGAGAGAGAGAGAGAGATAGAGGAAAATAAACCAGAAAGGGTGAAAAATAAGAAGGAGAGAGACAGGTAGAGAAGAAGACAGACAGGCAGGGAGAAAAGGTCAAGTAAAGAGTAAGAGTGCGCGTTATGATTATTCAAATAAAAACTTACTTGGAGAAGAGAAACAACGCGTGCGTTCGGTCATATAATAACAATATAATAAATAAATAAAACATATGCATCCTGTACTCTGTTTATTCGTTGTTAAAAAAAGTCCGTTTCCTTGTTTGATTTTATGTTTTCGTTTCTCGTTGTGTTCTATGTTTATTTGTAGTGTCCTGTACTCATATATATATATATATGCATGTATATATATATAGATGTAAGTATGTACATATATGTATTTTTTTTTTGTACTTGTTTCAGTCATTCGACTGCGGCCATGCTGGAGCACCGCCTTTAGAGTGGTGAAAGAGTACAGCAGGGATCACCACCATCCCCTGCCGGAGCCTCGTGGAGCTTTTAGGTGTTTTTCGCTCAATAAACACACACAACGCCCGGTCTGGGAATCGAAACTGCGATCCTCCGACCGCAAGTCCGCTGCCCTAACCACTGGGCCATTGCGCCTGTATATATGCATATGTTTTATTTATTTATTATATTGTTATATATATATATATAACATACAGAAAATTGCACTACTGGGCATTGCACACATCCTATGCAAAACACTTTCAATACAGTAAACATAAGAGCATCACAACAAATCACAGCACATACCCAAGGCACACAGAGCTGCGCTCGGTAGTGAAATGAAAGCACGTGATAAAAATAAGACTACTGAATAATAATAATAACAACAACAATAATCATATGGAAAATAATAAAGAAATAATGTTCGTTGCCACTTCAGCGTGGCTGTTCCATACAGAACTATGCACTAGATTTTAATCCTAAGAAAATAGGTTTTTGCACCTGGTTAACGACACAGCCTGTGTCTGATATATTGCGAGTAAGGAAGCGAACCACTCCTCCACCCATCTCCTTCCTCGGAAACGATATTTTCCGGGGTTAAAATGTAGAGACATCGTGGCACTCCGTCGGTTACGATGACAAGGGTTCCAGGGGATCCGAACAACGGAACATTCTGCTCGTGAAATTAACGTGCAAATGGCTGAACACTCCAAAGAAAAGACACGTGTACCCTTAATGTAGTTAGCGGGGGAGATTCAGCGTGACACAGAGTGTGACAAGGCTGGCCCTTTGAAATACAGGTACAACAGAAACCAGGAAGAACGAGTGAGAGAAAGTTGTGGTGAAAGTGTACAGCAGGGTTCACCGCCACCGCCTGCTGGAGCCTTTGGAGCTTTAGATGTTTTCGCTCAATAAACACTCACAACGCCCGGTCTGGGAATCGAAACCGCGATCCTACGAGCGGGATCCTACGACCGCAAGTCCGCTGCCTTAACCTCTGGGCCATTGCGCCTCCACTGTAGAAAAATAGTTCTGTATGGAACAGCCACGCTGAAGTGGCAACAAATATTACATCTTAGTATCGTTACAACTTACATCACTTTTAAGGATTCTAGAACCAGCTACTTTACTTGAATAAAGAAATACATTTACGAAAAAGAAAAGCCACCAAGCGCTCATACTCCTTCAACGAAAGACAGTGAAAAGTTTCATCGTGGTGGTATTTGACATTATTGTTCTTGAATCTATTCTTTTTCCCCTTCACTTTTATTGATGTTCAATCCTTATTTGTTAAACTTCTTATGCTTCTCTCTCTTTTTTTGTGCTCTATTATCTGTCTTGCTATCTTGTCGACCATCTTTCATTACAGATCTATTTCGCTCTCTTCAATCTATCTATCTATCTATCTATCTATCTATCTATCTATCTATCTATCACCATATCTATTTAGCTATGTATATGTCTATCTATCTATCTATCTATCTATCTATCTATCTATGTATCTGTCTATCTATCTATTTATCTATGTATCTGTCTATCTGTCTATCTATCTATCTATCTATCTATCTATCTATCTGTCTGTCTGTCTGTCTATCTATCTGTCTGTCTATATATCTGTCTGTCTGTCACCATATCTATTTATCTATTTTATCTATGTATCTGTCTATCTATTTATCTATCTACCTAACTATCTAGCTATCCGCATATCTGTCTGTTTGCCTCTCTCTCTCTATATATATATATACTATCTATCTCTTTCTCCTCTCTTTAACCATCTATGTTGTTTTTCTCCATTTACATGTCTTTATTCTTCTATTTTTCCTATATATATATATATATATATAAAATAAATATCATATGTGTGTGTGTGTTTGTAAGTATGTGTGTGTTTCTGTAAGTATATGTACACACACACACACACACACACACACATGTATATATATATATATTTTCTCTTATCTCTTTCACACACATATATACCGACAAATACTCGTCTTGCTCTCTCAATGTTTCTTGTCATCTTGATCTTCGTTTACTTTTTCTCTCGTTTCGCGTATTTTGCTTTGGCTCTTCGGCTTTCATTATTTTTTCTTTATTTTTTTCGTGTCGTCTTTCTCTGTATGACGGCATGAGCAGAATGTTGTTTATTTTTTTTTTTTTTAAATATTCACTACACAAGGCCTCGTTAGATAAAGATTTTCCTTTTTAAAAACCACTGAATTTAGTCTTTGTAATATTTTAACCAACACAAAAATGAAAGAAAAAAAAAGACTGAAAATATTTTTAGTCTTTATAAATTTTTCTTTACTCTTAAAACAAAAGCCGAAAATAACAATTTAAAAACAGCAAAGTATATCATTAAAAACTAGACAAACTCTCTAATAGGATCAATAATGTGTCGAGCCGAAAAAGAGACGCATCAATGCGTTCATTCGATCTTCTAAAAATAGAAGTCAGTCCTTTCTGAAACCACATTAATAACTTTCATAAAGAAAGGGACGTTGGATGACGTAGTTTTACGAGGTGGGGGTGCTAAAAATTCCGGACTTTTGGTTAAATAAAATACAGGAGGCGTAGGAGTGGCTGCGTGGTAAGTAGTTTGCTTACGAACCAGATGGTTCTGACTTCAGTCCCACTGCGTGGAACCTTGGGCAAGTGTCTTCTGCTATAGCCTCGGGCTGAACAAAGCCTTGTGAGTGGATTTGGTAGATGGAAACCGAAAGAAGCCCGTCGTGTATATGTATATATATATATATATATATATATATATATATAATATATATATATATATATATGTATGTATGTGCTTGTGAATATGTTTGTTCCCCCAACATCGGTTGACGACCGATGCTGGTGTGTTTATGTCCCTGTAACTTAGCGGTTCGGCAAAAGACCTGATAGAATAAGTACTAGGCTTACGAAGAATAAGTCCTGGGGTCGATTTGCTCGACTAAAGGCGGTGCTCCAGCATGGCCACAGTCAAATGACTGAAACAAGTAAAGAGAGAGAGAGAGGGTTTGTTAATTATGATTTTATGCAGTATATTTCCCGCTGAGATTCACAGACTTATTGTAGCGGTCTTTCATTTTTCCTAAGCCCTGTAAAAGAACTCCGGAAGTTGGGCCTCCAACTAAGCCTTTAAGTTCCTTAAAGCCAGGAACTTCTCAGCGCTCCCTTGTAATTACACTACTGTATTTCAGAAGAAAAAAAAAACTTGGGGGTCAATGGATACGTAATAGCTGGAAATATATTGCTCGTTGGCGGGTCCGGTTAGGGCTAACCTGGGTCTAAAACATTGCAAAATCAACAACAACGAATGAAGAAAAAGCACTGTGGAAGTGTCTATACTTACAAATTGTAATTGTTGTTTAATCAACAAAATTTTATATAGAAAAGGAAAAAAACGAAACAGCGATCTAACGGTTGGAAATTTCTTTCGTAAAGCATTCTTTAAAATGATCTTATTTCATATAAGAATTTTTATAGTATAGGTTTATATTTATCTGGAAATTTGCTTTAAATGTTTTTCTGTATTTATTTGTGAGCGAGTGACCCATGGCTTATTGGTTAGATTGTTGCACTGAAGACAACCAGATCGTAGTTCCAATTCCTGGATCGGGGAGGGCGTTGAGGTCTTGAGTAAAACACATCGTTTTACGCTGTTCCAAGATTATTTTGACGCCTAATGTGCGGTGCATTTGGTACCTGTTTAGGCAACGTCAACTTGATGGCAGGAATAAGCAACACGTTAGAACGTCGGGTTCGCAATCATGAAGTAGTGAGTTCGACTGTCGGACCGGGCAGTGTATTGTGTTCTTTATTTCACGCTGCTCCAGTTCACTCAACTGTAGAAATGCGACGTCACTGGTGCCAAGCTGTATCGACCTTTACCTTTTCCTCGAACAACATCGGTTGCAAAGTAAAGGGAGACTATTATGCATGGCCGACTACTGGTCTTTCACAACAAACTTCACGGACTTGTGCCTCGGAGGAGAACTTTCTATATTCAATCCCATTGTCATTTATAACCAAAGGGGTCTTTACTCTTTTTACATTTAATCACAATAAACATATCATCAATGTGGGCTGTTCAGCAAAAAATTGCAGAACCGTCCCTTTCGGACACGAGGGACAACAATCGTATATTTCTTTGGTCTTTGAATGAAAACTATTTTAAAGAAATAAGACCATTTTATAAAAATGTTTGTAGCAGAACTGCAGCCTTCTGTTAACATTTATTTTTAAACTTTCTAAAAATAAAAAAATACAGTTAAGATTGGTAAATATATTATTATAGTTTCAGGCATGGCTGTGTAGTTAAGAAACTCCATTGAAGCCGTATGGTTTCGGTGTTCAGTTCCATTGAAAGGCGTGTCTCAGGCAAGTGTCTTTCACTACAGTCCTGGGCCTATCACTGATTTGTGAGAGAATTTGCCAAACGGAAACTATGTGAAAGTTCATAGTACACAGACACACGCACGCACGCACATACACACATACACACACACAGCCTGCACCTATATACATATATATAACAGCAGAATATGGAGAAAACTTTTGATCAGCAAACAAACAAATTGACTAATATCGGTTAACTATTTTTTACTACAAAATTTAACATTGCTTACGGCCGTTTCGGCTACCAATGTCAGTTGGTGCCTACAAAGAAAATTCCGAAAATTATATTCGTCACCTTTATAGCACATTCGATCTCGTACATGGAGATTCGTCAGAGTGAATACAAATACATAAGATAAAAGAAGGGAAGAGGGAAGAAGAAAGAACAGGGCCTCAAGATGAGGCAAGAAGGCTCAATATATTACAATCATGCCATTTTGCAGAGTGAAGCTTAACGTCGATGTGCAAAAGAGTAAACTAGCAAATAATCCAGAAAAATAATTGGTGGGTTACCTCTTTTATAGGGGTACCAGGGTACATAAATAATAGTAAAATATAACTAGTGCTAAAGTAAAACAGGAATCGCCAATATGTCTAGAAAAAGGACAGTTCTTGTGATTTCGTAAATAGAGCTAATTAATATTATCCCAAAACAAACACGTAAAGTTTTTATAATAGTATCCTTAGTGAAATATTCAAGAGACCAACCACCTATTCACCGTAATGTAATTCACCAAAGTCCAGCTATATCTATGCATATATATATATTATATATATATATATATATAATATATATATATATGTAGTATGTATATGCATATTATCTATATATATCTATCTATCTATCTATCTATCTATCTATCTATCTATCTATCATATATATATATATATATATATATATATATATATATAATATATATATATATATATATATATATATGTATGTATGTATATATATGTATATATATAATGCGAATACAGAAACACACACACACACACACACACGCACATGTACATGGGCAAGATGTAAGATTGTGTGCGTATAGACATATGTCTAGTGTAGATGCTTGGGCAGCTGTCTGTCTCTATAGAGAGAACGAAGGAGGGAGAGTGATAAAAGAGAGAAAGAGAGATAGACACCATGTTTTTTCTTTCATTTACTTGAAACGCGACAATGCCGCAGCTGGCACAGCTATTGATGTTGTTGTCGTTGTTTGTCCTTTTCCTCGAAGCTAACTTGGCCTTAACATGTGTACATATATATATATATATATATATATATATATATATATATATACATGTGTGTGTGTATGTGTGAATGCTTGTATGTATATATATGTATGTATGTACATACATTGAGAAGCATTGTCTAGAGGCACGATTATTGTAACGACACACGCTATAGAAATTTGAATTTGCAGCCCACACTCTGATAAATACATGTAACTGTCTGGTGTTTTTGCAAGATGTGCTTTACCAATAACCTTTACGAAAATGCAACCACCCTGCACATATATAAAAACACATATTTATCATATAACTTATGACATCAATTCTTTATAACAGGAGCACATGACTCATCGTTGGACTAAAGTCATGAGCAAAGTTTATCTCAAAATACTTTGCTCACATTTGTCTCTTAAATGCATTGCTCATCATGTGAAACATGGTCGTCAGAGGAGTTGAAGATTATGTTACCCTAAAGATATCATTAAAAGACACTTCAAAAGAATGTCGTAGACGTTCTAAGGATGAACGTAACAAATTTCTTTTAATTTTTCCCACCGTGTTTTCTCATATTTTTATCTTATATTTTTCTGGTGACGAATGAGTGTTGGAAACGTCAAGCCTCCTTTCTTTTCTTTTTCAAGCTTTAAGCTAATAATACATTTATCTAAACTGACCCTCTGGTGTTGTGTACTTTTTATGTTTATTGTCGAGAATGTTAGGATTTTCCATTCACGATCGCAAGATAGAGATACTAGCTCCAGGAATGAGCGGTACTTAGTCTTCTTGAGCAAAAAAAAACTTCATTTCACATCGACGCACCCAGTCAGTAGAAACCGGTTTGTCCTGCGTCGGAATGGCATTCCGTTTGGTGGCAGTGCAGAAATCTCG
>NC_043011.1:35207956-35222956 GCF_006345805.1 Octopus sinensis | reverse complement strand
GGCAAGTGTCTTCTACTATAGCCTCGGGCCGACCAAAGCCTTGTCAGTGGATTTGGTAGACAGAAACTGAAAGAAACCCGTCGTATATATGTATATATATATATGTATGTGTGTGTATATATGTTTGTGTGTCTGTGTTTGTCCCCCCCCCAACATCGTTTGACAACCGATGCTGGTGCGTTTACGTTTCCGTAACATAACGGTTCGGCAAAAGAGACCGATAGAATAAGTACTAGGCTTACAAAGAATAAGTCCTGGGGTCGATTTGCTCGACTAATGGCAGTGCTCCAGCATGGCCGCAGTCAAATGACTGAAACAAGTAAAAGAATAAAGGGTAGAGAGGAACACTACAAGGCATTGTCTCCTACTCGCTGGCAGTTCTTCAAATGATTCATTCTGGACTAATATTTTATTTTATTGACCGCGAAAGAATGAAAGCTAAAGTTGACCTCAGTGTGAAAACAAAACATACGGAAGGTCATTTTGGTCTACGCTTCCATGTTTCTGTCGGTTTCAGTCCTCGTTAGGTGGATTTGAATTCCTCCCATAAGAAAGTATGCACACGGGCGTGTGTGTATGTGTGAGTGTGTGTGTGTGTGTGTTCATGTGTGAGCGTGTGTGTGTGTGAATGTGTGTGTGCATGTGTGCGTGTGTATGTGCGCATGTGTGCATGTGCGCATGTGCATCTGTGTGTGCATGTGCATGTGCGTGTATGTGCATGTGGGTGTGTGTATGTGCGCATGTGCCTGTATGTGCATATGTGTGCATGTGTGGTGTGTATGTGCGCATGTGTGCATGTGCGCATGTAATATGTGTGTGCATGTGCGTGTATGTGCATGTGTGTGCATATGTGTGCATGTGGACGTGTGTATGTGCACATGTATGCATGTGCATGTGTATGTATGTGTGTGCATGTGTGCGTGCATATGTGCGCATGTGTGTGCATGTGTGCGTGTGTGTGTGTAAAGGTTACCATTGTACACATAAGTGACTTGAGAGCAACAAATGTTAGGGCTGGCCACCCGATCTCCATGGTGAAAGAGTGATCGAACTCACAACGTTACACCTGAACAAGATGTGCGCAATGTGCGGAGTTACCTCTTTACGGCCGGGTGGACCAGAGCGAAAGGTAATGAAGTGTTTTACTTAAGAACACAACGCCACATACCCCAACCCCCACACCTCGGTCTGGGAATCGAAATTACAAACTTGCAATCGTGAGTTCAACACCCTAACCATTAAGCCATGTGCCTTCGCATATGCGCATTAGTCCACAGTTTCATCCTAAGAGGTTTTAGGATACGCGTCTCTCATCCGCTCAACATTACAGAAACAAAGAATAAGTATTGCTCCTAAGGATCCTCAACAATCGGACAAAGAACGTGTTAGCTTTGAACATATTTTTTGAAAAGAATTTCTTGGGCCCCAGAATTCACAAGACGGCTTACCAGGTTTCCATAGCGTATAAACACCCGAGATGACAACCTTGGGGCATCAATCCATTGCAAGATTTTAGAGGAGAGGAGACAAGCCTATTTCAAATCTCACAATCGTTCATTGACCCTTGAACAAGTTCCTTCATAGGTTCTGATGTCACAGAGACTGAACCACACTCCATATGTATATTATTAGACATAGCTCCCTGAAGAATGTAAACCATGGGGGTAATTTCAAGGGGTGTGGATTTTTCGATTACATCGACCCTAGTACTCAACTGGTACTTATTTTATCGATCCCGAAAGGATGAAAGGTAATGTCGACCCCGGCGGAATTTGAAACCAGAACGTAAAGACGGACGAAATACCGCTAAGCACTTTGTTTGATACGCTAACGATCTGCCAGCTCGCCGCCTTGAAACAATAGTAATACTGATTTCGAATTCTGGCACAAGGCCAGCAATTTCAAGAAAGGCGTATTTCGATTAGATCGACCACAGTGCTCAACTAGTACTTATTTCGTCGACCCCGAAGAGATGAAAAGCTAAGTCGATCCCTCAGTACATAAAGAGAGACGAAATGCCGCTAAGCATTTCGTCCGGCGTGCTAACGTTTCTGCCAGATTACTGCCTTAATCCGAGCTACAAATTATGAAGCCAGCATCTTCAAACCAACAAATATAAGTGAGCATGTCATTGCATCATTATGTTACAGTGTTGGTTATAGTATAATGTTTGTTTCATTTTGTACGGCCGCGTAAGGTGATTGCCAACCAAATTTGAAGAGATCATCACCTGCTTATGGTATACAATTCCCCACCGGCAGATGTCCCTCTGATATTTCAATGGTTTCGCTAGGGATCCGTAACTGTAGACAGCGGCCCATAGACAATTTCTGTGGCATCCAGTTAAATCAGAGACTAGCATCAGAGATGTTGGTGTCATGTTTTGAAGTAATGATTAGGGTCGTCACACTTCCTATTTCTAGCATGTCAGTTGATCACACAGGAACACCAACAATAGGCTCTATATTCTTTTCTGCTCTAGGCACAAGGATGAAAGGCAAAGTCGACCTCGGTGGAATTTGAACTCAGAACGTAAAGACAGACGAAATATCGCTAAGTATTTCACACGGCGTGCTAACGTTCCTTATTTTTTTTTATTACCCACAAGGGGCTAAACATAGAGGGGACAAACAAGGACAGACATAGGTATTAAGTCGATTACATCGACCCCAGTGCGTAACTGTTACTTAATTTATCGACCCCGAAAAGATGAAATGCAAAGTCGACCTTGGCGGAATTTGAACTCAGAACGTAAAGACAGACGAAATACCTATTTCTTTACTACCCACAAATGGCTAAACACAGGAAGGAAAATAAGGACAGACAAACGGATTAAGTCGATTATATCGACTTCAGTGCGTAACTGGTATTTAATTTATCGATCCCGAAAGGATGAAAGGCAAAGTCGACCTCGGCGGAATTTGAACTCAGAACGAATCGGCAGACTAAATACCGCTAAGCATTTCGCCCGACGTGCTAACGTTCCTGCCTGCTCGCCGCCTTTGTAGAAGAAAAATATTCTTTTTTACCCTAGGCACAAGGCCCGAAACTTTTGGGGAGAGGCCAATCGATTAGATCGACCCCAGTACGCAACCGGTACTTAATTTATCGACCCCGAAAGTATAAAAGGCAAAGTTGCCCTCGGTGGAATTTGAACTCAGAACAGAGGAAATATCGCTAAACATTTCACTCAGCGTGCTAACATTTCTGCCAGCTCGCCGCCTTAACACTAGCTCCATATTAAAAACGTTTTTGTTACTTAACCTACACGACAGCTCGGATAGATCAAAACACTCCAAAAGTGACCATCGCGGTGATAAATTTCTACATCGAGGACGAAACTGATTAATATGTACCTCGTTTTATCTTGAAACAGCAAATAATGATTTGGGTGATTTTTGCTGCTTTTTCTTGCAGCTGGAGTGGTTGCATGGAAACCCCCGTGACAGAGTTTATAAAGCATGTATTGGTGATGTGTGAGGGATGGTGATGTATGAGGGGAGGGGTGGATAAGCAAGTAAACATAACACATCTAATCTAAAAAGAAAATTACTTTCTCGAAAACAAACATTTCGGAATGATGGATAGCTTACAAGACCAAAGCCACAATATTTAGGAGCAAAATGAGGAAGAAAATAAATAGCACATTGGATGATAATGATGATGATAATACTAATAATAATAATGATGATGATGGTGATGATGATGATGATAATAATAATAATATAATAATAATAACAATAATAACAATAATATTAATAATAATGTTGGTGGTAGTGGTAGTGGTGGTGGTGGTGACAGGATGATGATGATGGTGATGATGATCAGGTTGATAATGACGATGATGATGATGATGATGATGATGGTGATGGTGATGATGATGGTGATGACGACCAGGTTGATGATGATATTGATGATGATGATGATTATGATGATGAGGATGATGATGATGATGACGACGACGATGATAATTATCTCGATGACGACGATGATAATGTCTGTGCTGGTGGTGATGGTGACGTCGAGGGTGGTTACGGTGACGGTAGTGGTATAGGTGGTGTTGCTGCTGCTGCTGCTGCTACTGATGATAATGATGATAATGGCGGTGGTGGTTGTGATGGTGGTGGTAATAAAAATCTCAACTATAACACCCTCACAACTGCCACCACCATCACAACGGCGATAAGGACCACCACCACTAACAACAACAATAAGAATGACAATAACAATAATAATAATAATTTATATGATAATAATAATAATAATAATAATAATAATGATAATAATAATAATAATAATAATAATAATAATAATAATAATAATAATAATAATAATAATAACAGCAACAACAATAATAAAAAAAATTTTAATACGATATTTCGTTGATTTTCGTTATTTTTCACAAAAAGTCATTCATATCTATATTTGATTGAGTGAAACTATAGAATTTCCACAATAAAAAGCTAGTAATGGTGGAGGTGGGGTGGAGGTGTTGGTGGGGGTGGGGGTCGTCATCGTTGTCGTCGTCGTGGCGGTGATGGTGGTAGTGATAGTGATGAGGTCAGGTGTGGGGTTCTAATATTTGATGCCTTATAGTTTGGCGCCGACACCGAAGGATTAAATCTACTTTGTATAGCAACAATTCATTCAACACGTGATTTATAACGAGCAACCAACAACAACAACAAGAACAATAATAATAATAATAATAATAATAATGATAATATTTTCTACAACAGTCGCAAGGCATGAAATTTTGGGGAAAGGGAATAAGTCGATTACATCGACCCCAGTACTCAACTGGTACTTAATCTATCGACCCCGAAAAGATGAAAGGCAAAGTCGACCTCGGCGGAATTTGAATAATAATAATAATAATAATAATAATAATAATAATAATAATAATAATAATAATAATTCATTCTTTTATGAGCCACAAGGGCTCACATAAAGCAACATTAAATGCCATGCTACAACATAAAAGACAAAAACAGGACGGTACAATCTGTTTTTCAGCGTGTAAACAATATAAATAATAATTAAAATTGAACAAATTAAAACTCCCCATAGGGGAGGCGCTTTAAGGTCCTCGTGAAAAAACCCAGAAGAGCCACGGTTGCCTGATCAACAGAGCAAGAGCCCTTCTACTTTAATTCTCCCGCCTTTTTTTACAGGAGCACACGTAGAATTGGTCCTTTCACACTGGTCATTCTTCCAATATTCACCCACCTTTCAACAAACGTACCACAAATTGAAAAAGTTGATGAGGGTATGGCCAAAGAGGAAAATGTCTGTCTTCGGCCCTTTCAAACAGGTCCACCATACTACCCCTTTCGCTACAGCAGCAAACAAATAATAATAATAATAATAATTCTGGCTGATAAATGGCAAGAAAAACCTCTCAATGGCAAATACCCAAAGAGAACGAATAATGCCGATGTTGACAAAGCCCTTACCCATCACTGGCAAATGGCTTCTGGCTTAAAATCAGAAACAGAAGGGTTTATCACAGCAGCCCAACATCAATGCCTACCTACAAGGAACTACCAGGCCAACATGTTAAAGAACGACGTCAACAATAAAATGAGACCATTGATCATGTTGTCTCCATGTGCAGTTTTCTTGCGCCTACAGAGTATCTCAACAGGCATGATAGAGCTGCACAATATATTCACTGGGTAATTTGCAAAAACCTGGATTTGCCCCATGATAAAAACTGGTTGGAATACAAACCACCCCCAGTGCTTGAAAATGATCACATCTCACTCCTCTGGAACTTCACCATTCAAACCAACAGAAAGATGCAAATCAGCCAGACATCATATTGAAAGACATCAGACAAAAATCATGCCTCCTCATTGATATGACTGTCCCAATTGATATAAACGTATCTGTCAAGACCTACTTAAATCTGAGTTAGTATAAAGACCTTGAAATAGAAATTAGCAAAATGTGGGACCTGAAGACTAAAACAATACCTGTTGTCATAGGTACCGTAGGAATGAAAGCAAAAGGGGCTGAGTGCTACCTAGCTCAGATACTAGGAAACCCCAAAATGGCAGAAATTCAAAAGATAGTGCTCATGGGAACTGACCATAACCTACGTAAAATACTGTCTATGTAATCTAAAATTTTAAAACAAACATAATTTACTTATGGTTTCTTAAACATTCTCTAGAACAACACTATGTACAAAACCAAATATATGGCACCATAGGCATAACCAACATGAACTTCTAACTTGTTTCTCTTGAGGTCTCTGGGTGAGACTCGGAGTCAAACATAAAATAATAATAATAATAATAATAATAATAATAATAATAGCAGCAGCAGCAGCAGTAGTAGTAGTAGTAGTAGTAGTAGTAGTAGTAGTAGTAGCAGTAGTAGTAGTAGTAGTAGTAGTTGTAGTAGTAGTAGTAGTAGTAGTAGTAGAAATAGTAGTGGCAGCAGCAGCTAAATTATGATGCCCAAGGAAATAAAACTGCACCCAGTTCTGCTATATCCCGTCCTTGGTTCTGTAATGAAATGGCGATTGGTGTTCGTTCTTAGATTTTGTTCAATTTTAATTTAATATATTTCATGGGGAGGGGGTGCGTGTGGGTGGGGTGGGAAGTATGTGTATACTCTCGAAACTTGATAATTAGTTTTTGATCGATATCTCGAAGTCGGACGAATAATGATAATAATGATAATAATAATAATATAAATAATAATATAAATAATAATAAAAATAATAAAAATAATAATAAAAATAATAAAAATAATAATAATAACAACAATAATAGTAGCAGCAGTAGTAATAGTAGTGGTAGTAACAATAGTAGTAGTAGTAGTAGTAGAGATAATGATGATGAGGGGGTTGGAGGATGGAGAGGGAGCAGGAGTAGTAGTAGTAGTAGAAGAAGAAGAAGGAGAAGAAGAAGAAGAAGAAGAAGAAGAACAAGAAGAAGAAGAAGAGAACAAGAACAAGAACAAGAACAAGAACAAAAGCCATGACATGTGATAGGTGGCGCCACGTACTTAAAAAAGGAAAGATAAATGAACGAGTGTGAAAGTTCAAGAAAGTAAGACAAAAACTGGCAAAAAGAAACAATATCGGTTTATTATTTCAAGGTAACATTCCACAACTTCATAAATATTTAGATATTATGTATATATATACATATACACATAGATACACACACATACATACATGCGTATATACACACACATACATACACCCATACACATATACAGACGTACATATATATATATGTATACAGACACGCATAGAGATATGCATATATATATGTATACATATATATCTACAAACACACACACACACATATATACATACACACACATATATATACACATATGTATACACATATATACACACACACATATATATATACATACACAGAGACATATATTTTGTACATATGCTCTTATTCAAAAATACATGTCAGTATATTTACATGCATATGTACACATACACGTATTTATATGCTAATACATATACATTCATAAATATATATATATAAATATATATATATATGAAACGGCATACCGTACAAGAAATTACAGGGTAAATGTTTTTTTAATTTTCTCCTGTTTACGGAATTAATCTTTATTTGCGGTAGAAGCTTTGGCTGTTATTTCTAGTGGGTGAATGGCCTATTATGGCCGTTCCTTAATTGTTAATGTTGAACTTAAAAATGGTCTATGACTATTTAATTTTTTCCCACTGGGCCGCTGGTGGCAATAAAATTCTACAAAATTTTCCTTGCCACCCTATATTGATTAATTATGAATTTTTTGGTTAATTCCGTAATGGAATCGACGGCTGATATTTATTTGCTGCCGATAAATTTGGCGCGAGTGCGACGATTTGAAAATTTTAGGTCAGATATTGCCTTGGCAAGATTGGGTATGCCTCGTGTAAATATCTGTTCCGACTTGAGCTATTTCTTGCTGAAAATCCGAGGGCTTATGGAAGATTGGCTTGATTTAATTTAATCAGGTTAGTTTACCATTAAACAGCGGATGAAAGGGTATACCGTACAAGAAATTACAGGGTAAATGTTTTTTTAATTTTCTCCTGTTTACGGAATTAATCTTTATTTGCGGTAGAAGCTTTGGCTGTTATTTCTAGTGGTGAATGGCCTATTATGGCCGTCCTTAATTGTTAATGTTGAACTTAAAAATGGTCTATGACTATTTAATTTTTTCCCACTGGGCCGCTGGTGGCAATAAAATTCTACAAAATTTTCCTTGCCACCCTATATTGATTAATTATATATATAAATATATATATATATAAATATATGCATAGCCATCTAAATCTGTCTGTCTCGTTTTCTCTCCCTCTATCTATCTATCTATCTATCTATCTATCTATCTATATCTATATATTTGTGAGTCTATGGTTATGTCTGTGTATGAATTTATCCATATACTTAATATATATATATATATATATATATATATATGCAGGCGTAGGAGTGGCTGTGTGGTAAGTAGCTTGCTTACCAACCACATGGTTCCGGATTCAGTCCCACTGCGTGGCACCTTGTGAAAGTGTCTTCTATTATAGCCTCAGGCCGACCAAAGCCTTGTGAGTGGATTTGGTAGACGGAAATTGAAAGAAGCCCACCGTATATATATATATAAAGTCCCGTCCGTGTTTTTTGTATCGTCTTCTAAATGTTTTACGCTCTTGTCCCAGTTTGTATTTTTCTACATATAATATATATATATGTATATATATGTATTCGCGTTTGTTTATGTGTATGTTTCGCCCCCACCCAACATCGCTTGACAACCGATGCTGGTATGTTTACGTCCCCGTAACTTAACGGTTCGGCAAAGGAGACCGATAGAAGTACTGGGTATACAAAGAATAACTCTTGGGGTCGATATGCTCGACTAAAGGCGGTGCTCCAGCATGGCCACAGTCAAATGACTGAAACAAGTAAAAGAGTAAAAGAGTAAAAGAGTAATGTATACATACATGCACACTTATCTATAGACACTATATGCATATATATATATATATATATATATATATTAATATATATATATATATATATATTATATACATGTATATATATATATATATATATATATAATATATATATATATATATATATAAAACAAGAAAGCACAAAAAAAAACACAACGCGAGGACGTGGAACAAATATAGTATTATTGGACGCTCAGGAAAGAAGGGAAGAAGGAGGGTTGAACGTTTCGAGCGGAGCTCTTCGTCGGAAACATAGGAGAAGGAAGATCCGGAGAAGGGAAGACAGAGGAAATATATATATATATATATATATATATATATATATATATATATTATATATATGCTTGCGTGGTGTGTGGTGTGTGTATTTTATACGTGTAAAGTACATCGTACATGCAATTTCATGAGAGCATATATATAACATATTTCAAAACCTCTTTCAGCTGAATCTCATAAAAATCAACAATTTATATCAAATCGGGATTTGTTATACACTTTTTTCATATATCTTTGGCACGTATGCGTGTCTTGCAGTAAACAGCTCTGATACATCTCACACACACTCTCACTTCACATACAAGCATACATACATATATGTGTGCGTTTATATATATATATATATATATATATATATATATAATATATATATAATATATATATTAATATATACCATATATATATATGAAGGTATGCTATGCGAATATATGTCATCATTCTTCAGAGATATGGCGAGATGGTTATATAGTGAAATGATCATTTGTTATTTACGTGTTTGTTATTATCTATATATGGAACTTTAAAGCTCCGTGATTATGTACAAGGAATATGCACTGTAATATCAAATACTTGTGTATATAACACGTCCTGAATGTTTACGTAAACATGTTTACATATATATATATATATATAGTATATATATATATATATAATATATATCTATATATATATATATATATATATATATGTATATGATATATATATGATATGTATATATATTATATATATATATATATATATACTAGCTGAAGGTGACCCGATCTACGCGCGGGTAAGAGTGTGGTTGTTACTTTCTGTTGTTTCCTTTCAGCACGTAAAAAGCACCATCCGAACGTGGCGGATTGCAGCGCCGCCTTGACTGGCTTCTGTGCTGGTGGCACGTAAAAAGCACCAACTGATCGCGTGCCGCTGCCAGCCCCCCTGGCACCTGTGCAGGCGGCACGAAAAAAGCACCCACTACGCTCACAGTGGTTGGCGTTAGGAAGGGCATCCACCTGTCGAAACACTGCCAGATCAGACTGGAGCCTGGTGCAGCCTCCTGGCTTCCAGACCCCGTCAAACTGTCCACCCGTGCTAGCACGGAAACGGACGTTAAACGATGATGATGATGATTCTCCCTCTTTGTTTCTTTCTCCTTTCTCTCTCACTTTCCCACTCTCTTACTCTTCCTTTCTCTCGGACTCTCCCTCGCTTTCTCTTACTCTCTATCTTTATGTATCTCTCTCCCATTTATAAACAACAAAAGATCTTGAGTAAGTTTAGAAATAAAATATTTAGAAAGATCAATCATAAATATCAGGCAGTTACAAAGGAAAGGTCTGCTTCAAGACAGACAGCAAAACACTAACATTTAAAAGGGACAGACGAACTTGCGAGCTGAATAAAAATAATAAAATATTGGAAACCAAAGTTTGAAAGGATAGAATTTGAGGATAGTAGAGTCACCATGGCTGGCATTTCTTAACGACGGACAGCAACGTATTGACAGTTCAACGGCTGGCGTAAAAGTTTGAACTTGATGTAAAAGAAAATCCGTAAAAACCAAGTTTTGACTTGATTCTTTCTCACGACAGTAGACTCACGATGGCAAGCATTGAAAACTTCTTCATCATGGACGGCAACACATTGACGATTAAAAGGCTGGAGCAAATTTTTTAGCTTGATGTAACAGAGAAATTGCTAAAAACCCGCTCCTTTAAATTTTAATCCCCTTCCAGCCCCATTTATACCCCTTTTCAATTTTGGTTAATATAACCCGATTTAATTTGGGTCTACTGGGGCCACATTTTATAAGATGAGGACACAACCAAGTTTCCCAAGTTCTGGTCATAGACCATAGAACACTCAACCAAGTTTCCCGATTTCTGGTCATAGACCATAGAACAGTCAAGCAAGTTTCCCGAGTTCTGGTCATAGACCATAGAACACTAAACTAAGTTTCCCGAGTTCTGGTCATTTGCAGAAAATAGAGAGACGGCGGAGGTGGCAGACGTCGTTGCAATGTAAACATGATTTGTTATAAGAGAAAGATTGCCCAGATTGTGTGTTGGTGGTGTGGTGGTGGCGATGATAATTATCATTAGGAAAAAAGAAGAGTGAGTGAGTGAGGAAGACATACATAAGTTGTGGCGATGATAATTGTAGACCCCTTTTCACATTTTGATGAAGAGAACCCGATTTCATTCGGGTGTACTGGGGCTACATATAGTGTGTGTGTGTGTGTGCACGCTGTAGAAATTACTTAGAGATAAAACCACTAATAGGAAATGAAACAGTAAAAAACCAAAAACAAAAACATAAAATACAAATATATATTAGATATATGAATATATGTGTGTGTGCGTGTGTGTGTGTGTGTTTGACAGGTAGACAATAGAATGCGATGGCGATGGGGATGGCGAGTAATATTTGTTACTGTCCATGAACGCTGATAGATACATGAGTAAAATGTATAGGAAGGTAAGAGATAGAGTGAGTGAAAATTTTCTTGGAGAGAGAAGTAAATAGATACAGAGTGATTTGAGGAGACTTTACATTAATAACGGTAGTTGCATTGTGAAATGAAGAGGAAGTGACAGAGTACTGGAGGAAATAGGGTGAGGTAGGAAGATGGCCCCTAGCAACCACACCTTTTTAAGATAGGGATTTGTAAGGTAGCCCACGCGCATCGTCACCTCATTCTACATGTCCCTGTAAATTTTGAGCGAATCGGACGGATGTTAGTGGCATTGAAAGCGAACCAAGCGGTTTAAAAACGCATTTCAGTTTTATATATATAGAGACTAGCTGAAGGTGACCCGCTCTACGCGCGGTAAGAGTGTGGTTGTTACTTTCTGTTGCTTCCTTTCAGCACGTAAAAAGCACTATCCGAACGTGGCGGATTGCAGCCACTACGCTCACAGAGTGGTTGGCGTTAGAAGGGCATCACCTGTCGAAACACTGCCAGATCAGACTGGAGCCTGGTGCAGCTCTGGCTTCCAGACCCCTGTAAACTGTCCAACCCGTGCTAGCACGGAAAACGGACGTTTAAACGATGATGATGATGATGATGATGATGATTCTCCCTCTTTGTTCTTTCTCTTTCTCTTTCACTTTCCCACTCTCTACTCTTCCTTCTCTCGGACTCTCCCTCGCTTTCTCTTACTTCTATCTTTATGTATCTCTCTCCCATTTATAAACAACAAAAGATCTTGAGTAGTTTAGAAATAAATATTTAGAAAGATCAATCATAAATATCAGGCAGTTACAAAGGAAAGGTCTGCTTCAAGACAGACAGCAAAACACTAACATTTAAAGGGACAGACGAACTTGCGAGCTGAATAAAAATAATAAAATATTGGAAACCAAAGTTTGAAGGGATAGAATTTGAGGATAGTAGAGTCACCATGGCTGGCATTTCTTAACGACGGACAGCAACGTATTGACAGTTCAACGGCTGGCGTTAAAAGTTTGAACTTGATGTAAAAGAAAATCCGTAAAACCAAGTTTTGACTTGATTCTTTCTCAGACCCAGAGTAGACTCACGATGGCAAGCATTGAAAACTTCTTCATCATGGACGGCAACACATTGACGATTAAAAGGCTGGAGCAAATTTTTTAGCTTGATGTAACAGAGAATTGCTAAACCCCCCGCTCCTTTAAAATTTAATCCCCTTCCAGCCCCATTTATACCCCTTTTCACTTTGGTAATATAACCCGATTTAATTTGGGTCTACTGGGGCCACATTTTATAAGATGAGGACACAACCAAGTTCCCAAGTTCTGGTCATAGACCATAGAACACTCAACCAAGTTTCCCGATTTCTGGTCATAGACCATAGAACAGTCAAGCACAGTTTCCCGAGTTCTGGTCATAGACCATAGAACACTCAACCAAGTTTCCCGAGTTCTGGTCATAGACTATAGAACACTAAACTAAGTTTCCCGAGTTCTGGTCATTGCAGAATAAATAGAGACGGCGGAGGTGGCAGACGTTCGTTGCAATGTAAACATGATTTGTTATAAGAGAAAGATTGCCCAGATTGTGTGTGGTGTGTTGGTGGTGGCGATGATAAATATCATTAGGAAAAGAGTGAGTGAGTGAGGAAGACATACATAAGTTGTGGCGATGATAATTGTAGACCCCTTTTCACATTTTGATAAGAGAACCCGATTTCATTCGGGTGTCTGGGGCTACAATATAGGTGGTGCGTGTGTGTGTGTGTGTGTGCACGCTGTTGTTTGTAGAAATTAAATTAGAGATAAAACCACTAATAGGAAATGAAAAGTTAAAAAAACCAAAAACAAAAACAAAAATAAAAATATAATATTAGATATATGTATATATGTGTGTTGTGTGTGTGGGTGTGTGTGTGTGTGTGTTGACAGGTAGACAATAGAATGCGATGGCGATGGGGATGGCGAGTAATATTTGTTACGGTCCATGAACGCTGATAGATACATGAGTAAAATGTATAGGAAGGTAAGAGATAGAGTGAGTGAAAATTTTCTTGGAAGAGAGTAAATAGCTACAGAGTGATTTGAGGAAGACTTTACATTAAATAACGGTAGTGCATTGTGAAATGAGAGGAGTGACAGAGTACTGGAGGAAATAGGGTGAGGTAGGAAGATGGCCCCTAGCAACCACACCTTTTAAGATAGGGATTTGAAGGTAGCCCACGCGCATCGTCACCTCATTCTACATGTCCTGTAAATTTGAGGAGCGAATCGGACGGGATGTAGTGGCATTGAAAGCGAACCAAGCGGTTTAAAAACGCATTTCAGTTTTATATATAGAGATAGAGATATGTAATATATATGATATGTATATATAGATATATATATATATATATATATATAATATCTATATATATATATATATATATATATATATATATACAATATGTTACATTACTCGGTAGTCAAGATAAAACTCTGAGTTTCAGATGCCGAAGTGGAAATCCACAACACCATCTCTTCGGTTATCTGGCTATTTGAAAACGTTATGAAAAAATACCGTTAAAAATGAAGGGAAATACTCTGTTATAACTCTGCTTTGCCTGCGTACTTATACATCGCTCGCATTTTTCGTCATAAAAATTATATAAAAATACATAAAAAATATATAAAAATATATAAAAAATATATAAAATCTTCTTGGGACATAACACAGAAAGCATGTTCTATCCGTTTTCTTTAGGGGACCAAAAACGTAACAGAAATTTAGTCACATATGGGCATGATCCGAAAAGCTCTGTCCTTGTATTTAGACGTGAGCATGGGTTCATATGATGGGGCAGGCATCTGTGATCTAATTGGACTCTTTCTCCTAGATACCTTCGGTAAGACATTCCCTAACGTACATTTCGCCATCTACAAAGATGATGCCCTCGCCTTAACAGCTAATACAAATGGACCAGCACAAGATCGTTTTAGGAAGGAATTATCCAGTTAATGAAACACTTCGGACTTAGTATAACTATAGACACTAACCTGATGGTTGTCAATTTCTTAGACGTTTCCTTAGATCTTAATAATAATATTTATAAGCCTTATAGGAAGCCCAATGATAGACTAAGTTATATTATGTAGGTTCATGCCATCCCCCTATAGTATTCAAAAATTTAGTTAAAAATATTAGTAAGAGGATTTCTAGCCTCTCATCTAATGAGGACATCTTCAATAGCGTTGCCCCAGTTTATAATAAAGCTTTAAAAGATAGTGGTTTTAGCGAAAAGATA
>NC_043011.1:35179209-35207856 GCF_006345805.1 Octopus sinensis | reverse complement strand
TCAATGAAAATATATAAATGTATATAAATATTATATTAAGATCTAAAATAATCTCTATAAATAATATATATGCACATATAATAAAAACCTAATAAATTAACTTTTCAAATTTAAAGAGAAATAGCTAATTTCAAAATACAAATAAACAAACTTAAACGAACTTTCGGAAATCTTATGTAAGATACTTATAGAAATAATCAATTCATAGTAATATAGTATCGAATAAATACTATAAATACTATAAATATAATTATCAATGGGAATAACTAGCGAATATCAATTAAAAAAAAACAATAACTAAGTTGTGCTATTAAATTAGACATGGCCTGGACCAATCTTTAGTCAAAACATTTCTAAGTTTATCAAAGTTTATCTAATTTAATTATAAGAAATTTAAAACTACAATTAATACTATTAAAACATGTATATACAAAAGCCTAACTTTATACACCTCGTATACTTGCTATCAAACAACAAATCTATCACTAAGTAGTATCTTACGAATAAACTTAAATTTAATATCTAATAATATAGAAAATTACGATAATTAGATCTTCATAAACAACGATATTTACATAAGGAAAATATTATTACACCAAAGACTTATAGAATATTAAATTTACAATTTGAAGATCTTAAACATAAATAAATACTTATCTTAGCGAGGTTTAGTAATGAACTCATACAAACATACATATTATGTAATATGTATAATATAATATATAGATATATATATATATATATATATATATGTATATATATAATATATATATATATTATATAATATATATATATATAATAATAATAGTGTGTATGTATGCATGTATGCATGTATGCATTTATGTATGAGTGTTGTGTGTATGTATACATGCATGTATGTATGCACTTATATGTGTATGTATATATGAATGTAAGTATGTTTTAATCCACAGATCCCTTCTCATATTCAAATGTTCTCATAGAAAAAATCCCATCACTCCTGAACATAATGAATGCATATTATCTGGCTTTCCAACTATTTCTAAATTCCCACCTTGCAATATTGCTTGATAGATACTGATACCGCGACTCCCACAAGCGAGTTTATTTCAGGCACCGTTTTAGACACCCACGAGCGTACTATATCGCTGACCGAGCTGCATTAAACCAGAACAGATTGTTCAAGTTCTCAGGTTACCAGTTGTGCTGTGATTCATATTATGTCTATTGAATCAGGAGTGGGAAATTTGTAACAATTTTTTGTTTTTACAACTGTCAAAAATTTCATTTAATGATTATGCAATTTGGCAGCCATGTTTCTAAAGCCGTGGCTAACGAACAATAAGTTGTGAGTGAATCTGGTAGATGAAAAATCGTGTAAACCAATCGCATATGTATGTGAGGTTGTTTAACGTGAGTTACTACTTCTAAAACCATTACAGTTTCTAGAAATTTTGTGTGCATTTCTCTGGAGATATCAGAAGGATCTCTACATAACCGTCTGTCATTTCTCCAGTTAGACTTTTGGCCTTGATCGAAGTTTTTCTCATCACGATGCTTTATTCGATAGTTTTTTTTTAACCTTGTAAAGTAACCGTTTACTACAGATCAAACGGTTTCCTTGCGTCTTTGCTAAAGAGAATTGTCCTCTCCGCCGTGCATACTTGTATCAAAAGTCCTCGTACTTCACTGTTGTCATACTCCACTTCAACACTTAAAGTTCTTTAGCGATGGCCTTCTTGGATTTTTCCGGATTGAAACACTCAATTCAAAGGCTTCCACTTTCACCCGAAATTGTGTAAAAAAAAGATTTTGCAGCATTTATAAAGTTGACAATTTCTAAATCGCTGTGATCCACGCTTATGATGACAATAAATGCCTGTATTTCCCTTTGTGTGTGTGTGTGTGTGTGTGTGTGTTAGCATTTTATTTGAATTTTATTTACTCATCTGAAATAAGTAAACATCTTTTAATTGGTTTCAATAGAGTAACATATTGATTATTAAGAGTCTTCAACTACTCACACGCCGTGTATGAATGTATGTATATATGTGTATATATATATATATATATATATATATTAATATATATATATAGAGAGAGAGAGAGAGAGAGAGAGAGAGAGAGAGAAGGAAAAGGGAGAGAGAGTAAACAAACTTATAAGCGTTGCGTGTGTCTGTATTTTACAGAAAATAAAGGAATTCGCGAACGCAAGAAGGTTGTGAACATAGCTTAGAAAATCGGGTAAATACCTCTTTAGGGGGCCGAAAAAAAAGGAAAAGAGCGATCAGCAAGTTTGCAGAGGGAACGGAAACCCACATCTCTCAAATTTCGGCTGACCGCTCTGTACCATTAAGCTTAGTGACAACAGATACCACCTTTTTATAGCGCAAAGTAATAGCTTTTGAAACGTGAGCCTATTTTGTAAACAAACTTATAAGTGGCTTGCTGGCCACTCTTCCTCGTCTTCTAAAGGATACTTACTCGATTTTCTAAACTATCTTCAGTGCCTTCCTGCGTTCGCGAATTCCTTTAGCGTAGAATAACACACGCACACACATGTATGTATATGTATATATATATATGTATTGTATATGTGTTTTTGTATGTATATTGAAAAGCAGATAGATAGATAGATAGACAGATAGATAGATAGATAGATAGATAGATAGATAGATAGATAGATAGATAGATAGATAGATAGATAGATAGATATGCTTCTTTATTAGCCACACAGGGCTGCACACAGACAGAACAAATTACAAGGTAGAGCTTTTCTTTTGGGGGTAAAAAGGGGGTTTGTTTTCGATCAAAAGGGATCGTAAAAGGAAAGAAAGAGGACAAAAAAGGGGAGGATTTTTAAAAAAGGGAGGGGAGGAAAAAAGTTGATCAATAGGGATCGTAATCACAGAAATGTCAAAATGAAGTGTAAAGGGAAGATAGGTAGATAGATAGACAGACAAGGCAGACAGACAGACAGACAGACAGACAGACAGATAGATAGATAGATAGATAGATAGATAGATAGATAGATAGATAGATAGATAGATAGATAGATAGATAGATAGATAGATAGATATTCGCCATGGTGGTGGTTAAAATGATCGTTCTGACAGAGTTTACATTTCCAATAAACTATTGAATTCTCTTCAATACCCTTCTCCCCAGTGCATCCACATTGATAAAGAGAGATGAATTTCTCTTCTTGATAATTATGATGGTCGCACCTATAGACTATTGAAAATTTCCACTACTTAGCCATCCTGTTTCAAGTCAGCGTTGAGAAAGTGAAAACCATTGTCTTAAATATTGGCTAATAAATTATTACTTTTCAATACGTAGAAGCTAATTGAGTTTCATCTACCGTTAACATATACCGGCCAGCATTGTCAACAACAACAATATCAGCCTAGTTTTGCTTCAGTGTATTAGTATAGATAATCAATTACTTTCTAGACAACATCGAAATAAACTTGTTTGCTTTCCAGATTTAACGCCAAAAACTTCAAATGATTTTTTTGTCCCCTTTTTGCTTCCATATTTTTTTTCTATTCGCCCCTGATCGTCTGCCTCATTGTTTTCCATTTGGAAAAATAGATTTTTCTAAACTAAACACACTGTTTGCTTTACGTCACATCCACAAATTATTTTCCCAGAATTATACATTCTATTTAGATACTCTTACGCTTTCTATTGATTTTATTCGTTGTTTTGTTTTCTGTATTTTATTTTCGTCTCCGAGTGTGTTTGTTCTCCTTTGTTTGTTTTTTTTTTTTATTTCTTTTGGAGTTTTATTTGCAGATTCGCTGTAGTTTATTTCTTCTGAACATACCTTATGTTCAGTTCTCTTTTTCAATTTATCTTACTTTATACCTTTTCATTGTTGTATATTTATACATTCTTACTTTCTTCTTATGCTCTTTGTTCCTTACATATTGTTTTCCTTTCCCTATCTTTTATTTCTTATTCCTACTTATTCTTCTTCCTTCTCCTCTTTTTCGCTTCATTTTGTTTTTCTCTTTCGTCTTTCATTGTCTCTCCGGATATTGGTTTCTTTTCAATTAGCACCAAGCTAATGTTTGCACAGAACAAGTAAACAGAGGTGAGATATTCAGTATATTACTGGTACAGGAATGTTCACTCGATGTCAATGGAACTGGAATTGCATAGCAAATAAACAACGAATTAGATATAAAACTTCACCGTTTAACCGAGTTGACCCTATGAGATGATTCAACCTGCTAGACATAGCAACCAAATATCCATCGTTGTTATGTTTGTTGCTTTGATGTTACGTTTATTGTTCTTGCTGTCGTTGTTGTTGTTGTTACTGCTGCTGCTGCTGCTGTTATTGCTAGTGTTGTTTTATTGTCTATTTGTTGATTTGTTACTGATGTTGCTCTTCGTTGGTTCTTTCTCCTGCTGCTGCTACTGCTGCCGCTGTTAATGTTTTCTGGTTGCTGCAACTGTAATTGATGTTATCCATCTTGCCACTGTTGTTATTGTCGTCGCCATTTTTGTTGTTGTCGTCGACGTCGTTGTTGTTGCTTTTGTTATTGTTGTTCTTGCTGTTGTGGCTGTAATGCTGCCGCTATTATTGGTATTATTGTTGTTTAGCCTCAAATCAGAGTTAATCGAACAGACATATAGTCATAACCCTTCCAAACTTGACCATCCTATCGTCTAAGTAGTATCTAACATTCACTAATAACTTGTCTTCTCTTTTTTCTCTTGAAGGTGGTAGAATAGAATATGAGAATGGTTTGCCTGTTATTCTTAGCAGATCAGGATTCTCAATGACTTTCTTCTATGAGCCATGTTTCAGTGTGCGAAGGAATATGAGAAGTACTAGTTGTGTAAGGGAGCATATGAGGGGTTTATTGTACGGCAGAGATCAAATGATGAATGCACTTCGTGGATGCTGCTGAGGCATTCAAAAACAAAAGAAAAGATTTAATTAAGACCATCAGTATCTGTGTGTGTGTGTGTGTGTGTGTGTGTGTGTGTGTGTGTGTGTGTGTGTGTGTGTGTGTGTGTGTGTGTGTGTGCGTGTGTGTGTGTGTTCGTGCTTGAGCTTAGAAAATAGAGCTTTTGACACTGTAAGCACGTATCTTCTCAACAATGTTTTCAGAAACTTTGTCATCCAAATTCACGAATCTCCTTTCTTATTTCCTCATAGAAAGTTTATGAGTAGTACGGCAATCTCTATGTTTCCGATTAACCTAGGAGCGGAAAATGAAATTGAACTCTGGTTATTGTAGATATCGTTGCACTTTAATG
The DNA here is from genome assembly GCF_006345805.1 of Octopus sinensis. Lineage (NCBI taxonomy): Eukaryota > Metazoa > Mollusca > Cephalopoda > Octopoda > Octopodidae > Octopus > Octopus sinensis. The sequence continues at coordinate 35,202,597 of NC_043011.1, read as the reverse complement.
ATCATAGAACATATATGTTTGCAAGCAATGCAAAGTAGAGCTACTGAAGTGTTTTGGGAGTAGTTTACGGATAATGACTACAAAATATAGCTGTTTTACATTAAATGTTTTACATAAATGGTGTAAGGAAATTGAGGGAAGACGTTGAAACTTCGTCTGTGCGTGTTTATTTTATTCCACAACAAAGGGAGCTATTTTTTCGGAGAGATAAACTAACAAAAGCCCCTTTATTCTGTCTTTCCACATAGCCTGCTCATAAACTAACAGCGAATGCCGCATAAAATTAAGTTGATATGGAGCTTTCTGAAAGATACGTATAGCTTTCGCTAGTGGAAGCAAAACTCTTATTTAAAGGTTGATTCTTTGGGACGAATTATTTGTGATTGTTTAAAAAGGGCTAGAACGACAAAGCTAAAACGTATTTGAAACAATGGACAGCAGTGGAAATATCATAATGGATGGGTAAATAAGCATCCTTAAAGTGAAAAAACGGTATCAAATGTAAGCAAAGGCATCAGCAAATGTAAGAGAGGGAAGAGAACATCACCTTTCCAGTAACTCAGAATAGGTAAAGGTAAGCATGCCAAAGTTTAATGCAGTTTAAATATGTAGATTGAGATAGTTTGGTATTGAATATTTATTGGGTACAGTGTTCCTGGTCAATTGAATCACTGTCGTAAGTGGACAGCAGAAATAAATAATCAAAATCCTTTCATTTTTATGAAAAGATTAAAAAAGTATGGAAGACCCTACATACAAAAAAATTTGTCTATTTACGTTCATTTACGCGGGAGGTCTGGGCAAAATATCACAGAGCATAACCATCCTTGAGAGATAAGTAATGTGAACGTAAAGTTTGGTGAAAATCGATTGAGAATTGTGGATATGTATGTGTTAGTCATTATACACACATATACTGCGATTTATACATATTAGATATACGTTCATATGCATACACACATGTATGTGTGTGTGTACGTATTTATGTGTGTGTCTGTATATGTGTATATATACATGAATATGTTTGTGCGTGTGTTTATGTATGTGTTTATGAGTGTGTGTGTCTGTCAGTATATGTATATATATATATACATGCATGTATGTGTTTGTGTATATATATGTGTGTTTTGTGTTGTGTGTGTCTATGTGACAATTAATGAATGTCACAGTCGCTATTGAGAGCATTCATACAACACGAAGACACGTCCCTAATTTTCCAGATGTCCACAATGACTCTGTAACGGCTGGTCAGGTCATTAACTGATAATTTACAAATACATATTCTACACAATATATTGAACCGCCTTTAATATGTTGTTTATAGACTGTTTATATACCTGTTTCAATTATATACATGCATAGATTTATACATATGTAGATAATTATATTTATGTATTTATAAATACATATATTACAAAAATATTTCATCTTCAAAAGTTATCAGACATAAATTATACACATATGCACAAACACACACACAGACAAACGCACACATCATATATATTTCTGTATATATATTTGTGCGTGTATATATATATATATATATATATATATATTATATATATATATATATATATCATGGACTCTCCCGTTGCTAGGCGACGCTTGAGGGTTCGGCAATTTCCTGCAAAACAACCACGCAGATGGTTTGGTTATCGTGATGAAATGTTTGTGTTGTGCACACATAAGATCTCTTCCTCTTTCAAGTCGAAATTACCTGTACAGGTTCACCGTGTACCACATAAGATGTGTGTTTGTGTGTGTGCGTGTGTGTGCGCGCCACACATATGTGTTTGCATGCCATTTGTATACACACACACCTGATATGAAATTTCTGTGTACATATTTATGAACCACACACAAACACACATACATACATACATACATACATACATACATACATACATACATACATACATACATACATACATACATATATATATATAATATATATATATATATATATTATATATATATGGCTGGAATTTACAAGAAAACAAAACAAAAGACGAAGACGGGTGAGTAAACAAAGAAGAGATGTATTAGTTTAACACTCGAGAAGTGAGAAACTCTTACATTTCGAGCCTACACTCTTCAACAGAAAGGAACACAGAAATAAGTACAGAGAGAGAATAAAAAAGGTTTTAGTGGTTAGCGATTTATCATGACGAATGCTGGACAGATAGGAGAGCTAGGAAGAAGGGGAGATGTTAAAGTAGTAGTGATCCCAAAATGAAGGTGTGCGTGCGTATGTGAGTGCGTGTATATGAGTGTGGATAGAGGCTGGTGCCCTTGACGTGTGCGCGTGTGCATGTGTAAGTGTTTGGATGACGGTGTGGGTGCTGCGAAGTGGTCAGTGCTAGTGTGTGCGGGGTGGTGTGATGTGGTGTGGTATGGTTGTGTGTGGTGTGTGGTGTGGTGTGGTAAGGTGTGGTGTGGTGTGGCAAGGTGTGGTGTGGTGAGGCGGCGAGCTGGCAGAAACGCTAGCACGCCGGGCGAAATGCGTAGCCGTGTTTCGTCTGCCGTTACGTTCTGAGTTCAAATTCCGCCGACGTCGACTTTGCCTTTCATCCCTTCGGAGTTGATAAATTAAGTACCAGTTACGTGGTGTGGTGGTGTGTGATGTGGAGAATGGAAGGGAGAATGTGGGTAGGAGTTAAGAGAGAAAATAGGTATCAGAGCAAGAGAGGAGAAGTAGCTGGGAGTGAGGGGAGGAAAGAGGCGTGAGAGGAAGATAGGAGAGAGTGGGGTTAGATGAAGAGGGGAGGAGAGTTGAGTCCATTTGGCACAAAAGAGCGAAGAGAGAAGATTAATTCCTGTTCATGGCGAACACGGGAGTCCGGATAGCCCCTGTGCAATGACAATCCGAACACAGACAGGTGTTGTAAAGAATGACCGGTAGAGCGGAAATGGCGCGAGGTTAGGTGTCGTTGCCGAGTCGATTGTCTCGGAGGTGTTCTGCGAACAGGTCAGCCAAGTGGCATCCTGTTTGAACAATATACAGAGGACAGAGAGAGCAGGAGATGCAGTAGATGACGTTGCTAGAACTGCAGATGAAGGAGTCAGTGATATGATAGGGTTGATGATGAGTGCCTGTTGGAGATGTAAGGGCAAGTGAGGCAGCGTGGGCGGGAACAGGGGAACGAGCCAGGTTAAGAGATTGGGTTAGGGAAGAAACTGAGGACCAGGAGGTCACGTAGGTTGTGGACTCGTTTGAAGTAGCGGAGGGGTCGGTTAGGGAAGATGTGCGAAGTGGAGGCGTCGCACTGGAGTCGCCGGAAGGTTCGGAGAATGGTGTGTTGTAGAGGTAGGGTGGATGGGTTGTATGTGAGGGGAAACGCGGGACGGGTGACGGAGGGGCGGGTGCAGGATGAGAGAGCAGATGCACGGTCCACAGAACGTGCTCTGGCAAGGGTGGTGTGGATAGTGGTGGGGGATATCCATAAAGGATGAAGTGGCGATCTATGAGTTGAGACTGAGTCTCAAAGTCATGGTTGTCACTACAGAGCCTGCATAGACGGAGGAATTGGGATTAGGGGATGAAGAGTTTGGTGTGTTAAGGGTGAGAGGAAAAGTTGAGGTATTGGTGTGAATCTGTGTGTTAGTAGTGGATGGAGGTGGTGAGAGTGGAGTGATGAATGCTGACCGAAATGTCGAGAAAGGCGACTGAGATGTCGGAAATAGTGCAGAAGTGGAGGGCAAGATGAAAAGATTTGACAAAAAGAGAGAAAAGAGTCTAGTTGTTCGGGGGAGAATGAGGTCGCACCGATACAGTCGTCAATATAACGACCATACATATCTATATTTATATATAGATATGTGTATATGTATACATTCATACATAGATCTGTCCACCAAATTTCACTCCGAAAGTATTTATTATTCCAAATCTGCACTAGTAAACATTTATGTAATATAAAACACAGATAAAAAGAAGTCCGAAACACGTGTCGGCCACGTAAACAAGTGTTTCATGATTCTGTCCGAAAGAGCTATGTGTAAAGTCTATTTCGATGCTGTCCCTTAGCACTTCATTGTGATTTCTTACAAAGTTTGATTATTTGCTCAGATTGTCCAGCAAGAAATTGCAGAACTGTCTTTCTCGCACTACAAAAGACTACCATCATTAATTTTATATTTAGTAATTCGGTGCTGGACTAGCAGTAGCATGGTCAGAGATGTTTCAACCGTAACCATCACGTCTTGTTGTATTCCACGACTACATTATACATTGTTTGTTAAGGTGTCTCTATAGACTTTCCATACAAATTATGACCGGCACTGATTCTGTTAGAACTTTTCGTATCTGAGATACCTAATGTAAACAAACAATTAGATCGAAGATGAAAGATTGGTAATAGGAGTGCATGACATTATTTCAAGAGGTTTTGCTCCTACATCAGCACCTATCCAACCCGTTAACCAACCACGGACTCATTGCTCAAATAGCCATTAAATATGGCGGTATAACATTATTGAATATACCAGTTTTACAAATTAAAGACATTCCTGAAAGCTGCTATGAAGAGAAACAATATTTCGTTACATGAAGCGTCTTGGTTAGAAAACGTCGTAACAAAATCCGCGATGGCTACAATTTCTATAGCAAATCTGTAGACATAACCTTAACAAGTGATGTTACAGCACTACTAGCACAATAAAGCACAATATTGACTTATAGAAACGTTTAATACTCTTTGTAGTATATTAAGGTTGTATAACGAAAAGGTGTCTCTACACGTCATTGATTATACATTGTATTCTTTTATTTGGTGTGATTTGAGGAAGAATGGGTTGTTATTACTAGCTGCTTCTCAGAGTCCTAAGCTGTTGTACAAAACATAAATTGCAGCTGTCACTCGTAATCCACTGTGACTTGGTATCAGCATGTCGCATGCTTTTACAAACAGTTTTAAGTGGCCGTGTCGTCACGAGCAGAAAGGCACACTCACGACTCTCGCAGTCGTGATTCAAGGACGCGTCCAAGATGTGATAGTTGTATGCAAACACACACACACACACACACACACACACATACACACACACACACGCAAACAAACAAACACACAAGGAAAGAAAGAATGAGAGAATTACACCAGCACTGGTCTGCTGTTATATTTTAATCGGTCCCAAACTAAATAAAGGTGTAGCAAACCGCGGTGGTATTTGAACTCAAAGCACAGAGAGCCGCAAATACTATTATAATGCATTCTTATCTGATTCCTCTAATGACTACGGTTATCGTCTGCCTTTGAACGAAATCTCCGAAAAAGCATTTAGCTGAGTAGCGTCTCTTGTTCGCTGTTTAGTCGTCGTAGTTATTGTAATGGCCGTCTTTATTGTTATTGTGATTACTGCTGATGCTTTGTTTTTGTTTGTTTCTTTTATTCTGTATGTTCTTTTGTTTTCTTTTTTCTTTTATTACTGTGCTGAAGTCCGCTGGTTGTAAGGGTATTGGACATTGCATTCTGGGTAAACAAGCTAAACGGCCATTAATAGTTTCAGGCTTTATTCATCGTCTGCCGTCAGCCTAAAGTTATATACTTGCCCAAATACAATAGCGATCACGCACTCTCCTCACACACAAGGACACGCACACATACATACATACATACATAGATACATACATACATACATTACGTACATACATAGATACATACATACATACATACACATACATACATATACATATATATATATATATGTATATTTATATTATATATCATATGTATATCATATATATATAAATATATATATATATATATAATATATTAATGTATGTATATATGTGTTTGTAGGTGTGTGCCTGTGTATAAAGTTATGCAATTTGTAAATAAATGTTTAGCTGGACAAGCTTTTACAGACATATACACGCAAGACCCAAGTGTGTGGTGTGTATGTAGTATATATGTATACACATATATATACACACACATGTATATGTATATACATACACACATACATATATATATGCGTATGTATATAGATGTTTATGTGTATATACACATACACGCACACACGCACGCACACACGCACGCACACACATGCATATATATGTATATTTGCGAACTTGTGTATATACGTGAAGTAACGGTATGTCTATACAATCTTGTATAAACTTGTGTGTATATATATGTGTAAGTGTGTGCATATATATATGTGTGTGTCTGTGCGTGCATATATATATATATGAGTGTGTGTGTATGTGTGTGTGTTCATGTGTGTGTGTGTGTGTGTGTGTGTGGGTGTATAAGTATTGTCTCTATGTGTGGCTGCAAATAACGACCATTTTTCTTGAGCACTTTTCATTCTAGTACTTTTACAAATCATGCAATTGTCATGTAATGGGGGATGCGGCGTAGGTGGGGGAGGTGTTTGTGGGGGAGTGGATGCTTAATGCTTGATGTCACGTCTCCGTATATTCGAATTATGAGCACCCACCACCATCACAACCACCACCACCCACTACAACCACCGCCGCCACCACCACCACCTTCATCACTGCAAACCCCCTCCTCTTCTTCTTCCTCCTCCTGCTCCTCATCCCACTACTAGTCATCATAAATGAAGTCTGTATCCATTCATTCATTTCATCTCATTCTTTTTTTCTTCATCTTTCGTTCTTTCATTTCATTCATTGCTGCTTACATGAAAGTACGTAATTATTTAGATTGCTATCAATAATGGTCGCATTATGGAAATATATTGATCCCGCTTTCTTTCTTTCTTTCTGTCCTTCCTTCTTTCCTTCTTTCTTTCTGTCTTTCTTTCTTTCGTTCTTCATTTCTCTATCTCCCTTTTCTCTCTTCTTAACGATAAAGATGATGGGACAGCTTGTCAGCTTCGGAAGCAGCCAACTTCACATCACAAACCTCCTGTTGACTGCGGCAATTAGATAATTCCAATCTCTCCTGCTGCCTTCTCATCTTTGATGTGCTCTGGGTATTCATTAATTCTTTCGTGAATTGAACCAACGTATTGCTAAGTTCAAAACCCGGTCGAGGATCTCTCATCAGTTATGGATGATGGAAACAAGAAATTGGTCGAAGATATTGAAGAAGAGGTAAAGTGGGTGTTGGCAATGGCAGTGGTGGTGGTGGTTGAATGAAACTAATCTGGACTGGATAATCTGGTCGAAGTCTCTTTGGTCTTTTTCTCAGAGCAAAGGTATTTGTGCTGCTGTTGTTGTTGAGGTGTGCAGGGTCTTATCTTATCATTTGTGGTGTTTAAAGTTTTGAGAGCCATTTTATTCAAGAATTAGTAATATCGGGATGATAGAAGTAAACGATCCCTTTTTTAATGCTTCCAGTCTCTCTCTTTCTCTCTCTATTATCCTTTCTCTCGTTCCATCTCTTACTCTCTTTCTCTCTCTCTCTCTCTCTCTCTCTCTCTCTATCTCTCTCTCTCTTTCTCTCTCTCAATCACTCTCTTCGTTATGGCCCCTGTATAAAGCCAGATCCATTGTAGCGTGTTTGACAAGGGTTATTCTGACATTCCATTATAAACAACCGTGAGTGTATCTCAAAATTCAGTTATACCTCCTTCATAATCATTTCGGATATAGGCACAAGGCCAGCAGTTTTCCCAGTAGCGAATACCATCGACCTCAGTACTTAGCAGTCACTTCATTTTATCGATCCCAAAAGGATGAAAGGCACAGCTGACCTCGCAGGATTTCAAGTCCGGAACGCAGAGAATCGCAGAGAATCGCAGCAAATCCTACAATGCTATTTGTCCGACGCTCAACCAACTCTACCACTCCACCGCCGCATTCTCCACATAATACCTTCTATTCGTTAACGATTTGCCGCTCTTTAAACGTTTGCTTGCTTATAGTTGGCCATTGAATCCAATAATAAACGTCTATCCGTTCACTTGTGGGTACTTTGATGACTGTACATATCCGATGAGATATGTAAATGCCTGGTTCGTGAAGCCAGCTATTACTCCGAGTATATGCCTTTGCTTTCCCTTCTCCTGGTAGTGGTGAGTGTGTTTCTTCTGTTTCCATATATCTAATCTCCATTATTCAATAGTTGAAAAACGCCTGAGTTGAGAGCGTGTAGCGACATCTTCCAGTTTTTAAGCTTCGACGTTGCTGTGAACCTTTTCTTCGGTCACCAGATAAGCGTTAACAGTGATGCTAGCTATAGGGTACATTAAAGCAGAGACACGTGACAGATATGCACACGACTCTTTTACTTGTTTCAGACATTTGACTGTGGCCATGCCGGAGCACCGCCTTTAGTCGAGAAAATCGACCCCAGGACTTATTCTTTGTAAGCCTAGTATTTATTCGGTCACTTTTGCCGAACTGCTATGTTACGGGGACGTAAACACACCAGCATCGGTTGTAAAGCGATGTTGGGGGGTCAAACACACACACACACACACACACACGATATATATATATATAATATATATATATATATATATATATACACACACACATATATATATACGACGGGCTTCTTTAAGTTTCTGTCAACCAAATCCACTCACAAGGCTTTGGTCGGCCCGAGGTTATAGTAGAACAAACTTGCCAAAGGTGCCACGCAGTGGGACTGGACCCGGAACCATGTGGTTCGTAAACAAGCTACTTTATTTCATAAAATTTGCCATGACGGCATTACAAAGAGTAGCTTGCAGGCTGGACAGAAACATTAATGAGATGAATGAGGAAAGAATTATATTGATGGGAGAAGACAAAAAAGGCTCGCCGATTTTTTGCTTCTCTAATGCTTTGCCTTTTGAAAAAAAGAAAATGAGGCTTTAAACCTCTTATTTTAGTTTATTACAAATTTTCTTTTTGTCTTTCTACAAAAAAGAACACACAAAAATGAGGCTATAAACCTGTTACACAGACTGAGACACCAAGTCTCTTCAACCACCCCCTATCAATTCTCTTGCTGCCTGCAGGCAATCCCTCAACTGCAAGTCGGGGCACCAAAAGATATAACTCTAATATTTCTTCGAACAGGACTCCACTATTCGAAGGAACTCTCTTTCTTTCACCACCAGCACCGCCACCTGCGGCGGCCAATGCTGATAATCAGTACAGGCCGAATCCATCAGGTCCTGACCTTCAAGACAACTCTCAACAAAGTTGTCAACAACCCCTTCCCTAAGATAGAATACCACATATTTTTTACTTTCACTGGGAGGGGCCACAACTTCCTCTGTCGGTGGCATGATTCCCACCGAAGAGGCCTCGGGACATGCCGGCAGAACATTGCACACCTCCGGCACTGTCCCATTCTCTTTTTATTTTTCCTTTTTATCTTTGGTGCGAGAGGCTTGGCTCCTTCGCCATAATCGCAGGAACTTCGCTTCCACACGCAACCTTGGGATCCCTCGGAGAGCAACCATTGTTGCTCCCCTTCTTCCTTTTTCTTCCCTTTTTTCCGGGGGAGGTTACTCCCTCGTCTTCCACAACTAACTGCTCCAGGACATGCTCTGGTCCTGGGGACAATTCTTTTTAATGTGGCCAGGCTCCGGGCATTGACGACACTTGGGGGAGGGCGTCCCTCAAGGGTCACCGGATACTTGGACCCGGCCATCCTCAAAATATCTGGGAACATCAGATCATCTGTTGACTGGGTCTACAGGGTGAAAACTGCTTTTGACCCCACCCAATCAACCGCAGGAAGCATTTTAACATTCAAGAGCTTGGCTCCGCTACCACCCAGACCCCGGCAGATAGTTTCCTCCATCCACTCGGGCTCTATTCCGGGTGGCAGCCCACACACCCAAGCTTTTGTCAATTTCGTCCCACGATATGTGGGAAGAAACAGAATTTTCTCCCCTTCCAGGGTCTGGCTCGCAAAAATGCGAGCCTCCTCAGGGGTATCAAATAGCAACCACACTTTTGCATATTTGACATCCCTTGCAATAAACTTAATAGTCGGCAAGTATTCTGCCAACTCTTTCTCAATGTCCACTTGAGAGGACACAGTGGTGGTGTCGAGGGACTTGGAGTATGTCCTCAACACCACCGTTCTCTCATTAAAGACCTTCATCCACTGCTTGGGGGCACAATTTCCCACCCCAGGACGGTGTTTTTATTTTTTGCCATGCTTCGCAAAAAAAACCAAACAAACAGGAAAAATGTCCAACAAAAAGTTCAAAATGTTCAAATAAAAAGTCCAAAGGAACACAAAGAAAGAACAGAAAGACAGAGCAGAGAAAAAAGAACGAAGGAAGACAGGCACGGCAACACAATTCCGCCACTTAGGTAATCCGGGTCCACAGGTAATCCGCAAATAATCCACAGGTAATCCTCAAGAATATTACTTCATACAGGTACTCGAATTCACAGTAGCAGACAAAAGAATTCCTCCACGAATGGGCCGAATTTTTATAAACTTTTCAAATTTTGGTAGCGAGACACGCCCGCCAAAACAAAACAATTCTCACCGCAGCAGACCAATGTTCGAGACCCAGTGAGAATTTCTTATATGAAATGTCATACACCCCCCCCCACTGAGTCCCTTAAAAACCAAGTCGCGCCTCTTCAACAGTTCTTCGATTCAAGAAGTCCGCGAAAGTACGTCTTGACAGTATTCAATCCAATAAGCAACTAACAAACACGCATGCATAAGCAAGCTACTTACCACACAGCCATTCCTACGCCTATAGACTAGTCAAAACATTTCATTTGATGCCTGTATAGAGTGGATACAATGCTGCTGGCATCGGTCTGACCAAGAACATCTACATACAAAATCCCTACTCCACCAAGTGACCGAAAGTTGCTCCTGAAATCTCTAGATGCTAAATGCCTTCAGCGCTTGACTGCGTCGGCTGGCGATATTATTTTTCTCGCACCCATTGAAGAAACTGGAGTCATGGATTGCCCAATTGATGTGTACTCTGCTATGGAATATGAGATGGTTATTTAGTAAAATTCTTCCTGAGCTTTTCAAAGAATAAAAAGGCCTGTTTCAGTGTAGTTTAAAATCTTCTCGCCTGAGATTTTGGATTGTGTGGCTCTGGCGCCTGAACTAGGGAGGGGCGGGTTGTTATTGTTGTTATACTGAATATGGCGAGTGTTAAACCAGCAAGTGTTAAACCACCAATGCAGATAATTACCACACCTTCTGACATAAGTTGCAGTCAGTCATATCTTGAGGCAGCCGTGACAGGATGTCGCTATCAAAAGAAACGCCCTAGTTTTTGTGCCGAAACACTCATAGAAGATTCGAGAAAATCCGCCATTGACCTTATAAATAAAATGTACGCATGGATGCTATAGAATGATTTCCAAAAACGAGATCCGATTGACACTAATATTTCTCATATTTCTGCCACTGCAAAGTAACACAATTATTTATAACTATGGGGAAATAAGAAAGGAGATAGATAGATAGATAGATAGATAGATAGATAGATAGATAGATAGATAGATAGATAGATAGATAGATAGATAGATAGATAGACAGACACACAGACAGATAGACAGACAGACAGACAAACAGACAGACAGACAGACAGACAGATAGATAGATAGAGAGCGATAGAGAGATAGAGAGATAGACAGACAGACAGACAGACAGACAGACACACAGATAGATACATACATAATACATACATACATGCAGACATACATACATACATACATACATACATACATACATACATACATACATACATGCATAGGTAGATAGATAGATAGATAGATAGATAGACAGACAGACAGGTAGATGATAGATAGATAGACAGATAGATAGATAGATAGATAGATAGATAGATAGATAGATAGATAGATAGACAGACAGACAGATAGATAGATAGATAGATAGATAGATAGATAGATAGATAGATAGATAGATAGATAGATAGACAGACAGTCAGACAGATAGATACAGAGAGAGAGAGAGAGGGAGAGAGACAATAGATAGATAAACATATGTATATATATATATAGAGAGAGAGATAGATAGATAGATATGCGTGTATGCATGTATCAATAGATATATTTATACCAATTCAATTTGGATACATAGTGTAGTATTATGCAATATAAAATTTGCTCCATGTATTCTCTCTCGTTTATACTTTCACATATATACGCATATACATGTATGTACACACACACACACATACGCACACTTATATAATCACATAGAGAAACATACATACATATGTTTGTGAGTAAGTGCGTGTGTGTGTGTGTGTGTGTGTGGAATGAATAGCGCTACATTCGAGCAGGCGTAATTTGCAATATAAATGTGCGACTCCGTTATCTCACTCTACTCCATTATCACTTAACATTTTCATATCTTTGGCGAAAGAAATCATTAGAACATGACAAAATTCTGAGATCGAAATATCCGACGAAATACCTTCCTGAATAATACAGAAGTTCTAATCCAATGCAGGCTCAGTAAAAGGTTATCGAGACAACAAAGTCATATCCATAAGAGCAGACGATAGAATGGTGCTTTGTGGCAGTTTTATGTTTTAGTCGCCTTAGGGTTGCGAACGGAGGGGAGATTGTAGAATCGTTAGCATCCCGGTCACAATGCTTAGCAGCATGTCATCCGTCTGTACATTCTGAGTTTAAATTCCGCCGAAGTTGACTTCACCTTTTATTCTTTAGGAGTGGAGGGATTAAATACCAGTTTAGTACTGGTGGATGTAATCAACTTGCAGCCTCCCAAGAAATTGCTGGCCTGGTGCCAAAATTTGGAAGCGATATCGTCAGAGTTGCTACGAAAGTAGCTGGTGGAAATAGTAGGGTGCTGGATTCAATGCTTATGCTCTAAGTTCAGATTGCAGCAATGCCGAATTTGTCTTTCAACTTAACGGAATTATTTCGTTTTTGGATTTGGTTTGCAAGATTCTTTATGTGAGTTCGTGCGTAGGAGTATATTCAGTTGTGTCTGGGAAGAGTCATTTTCTTCTTTTGCCTTATAATTTAACACACTCACCGAAAAATGAAAATAAAAATAAAAATAAAATAAAAATAAGAAATAAGTGGAAATTTTACCGGTGAATGTGTTAAATTATAAGGCACAACAGAATTTACAGAATTAGTTATGTGATTAAGAAGCTCTTTTCGAGTGGTTACAGGTTCAGTCTTATTGCGCGGCATCTTTGGGGAAGTATTTTCTACTATAACTCTCGGCCAATCATTGCCTTGTGAGTAAATTTGCCAGACAGAAACTGTAGGAGCCCGTGTGTGTGTGTGTGTGTGTGTGTGTGTGTGTGTGTGTGTGCGTGCGTGCGTGCGTGCGTGCGTGCGTGCGTGCGTGCGTGCGTGCGTGCGTGCGTGCGTGCGTGCGTGCGTGCGTGCGTGCGTGTGTGTGTGTGTGTTGTGTGTGTGTGTGTGTGTGTGTACCTGTTTGTCCCCCATGCCATGTATAACAACCGATGTTCATTTGTCCTGTAACTTAGCGGCTTGGTAAAAAATGCCGTTAGAATAAGTTCCACACTTACGAATTAAGTATCCTTCAAGGAATAGCCCTGGGCCGATTCTTGCCTTGTGAGTAGATTTTCTAGACGGAAACAGAGTGAGAACCCGTGACTCCGTCGTGTGTGTATGCCTTTGTCTTTGTCTCTCCCTCCCATGCATAACAACTGGTGTTCGTTTGTTTAATTCCCCGTAACTTAGTGACTCGATAAAAATAGGCCGTTAGAATAGTTTGTTCTTTCTCGAGCCACGCCTGGCTCATAACGGCCGGTTTCCCGGTTTCCTTGGCGTATAGGTTTCCCACCTGTACTCGACGCGGGTCCGTCGCAGGTGAGCTGCAAGATTCAGGAGGAAAGAGTGAGAGAATGTTGTGGCGAAAGTGTCAGCAGAAATTCGCCATTACCTTCGGCCGGAGCCCCGTAGAGCTTAGGTGTTTCGCTCATAAACACACACATCGAGATTCGAACCCGCGATCCCTCGACCGCGACTCCGTTGCTCTAACCACTAGGCCATGTGCCTCCACACCGCACACCGTCAGAATAGTACTATAATTAAAAACTATGTACCCTTCATGACGATGCCTGAACAATGCTGCAGTCCAATGAATGAAACAAGCAAAATAATAAAAGATATGTAAACTGGGTTTGACCGAATCGACTGCAACCGCCGTCCCGTCATCGCTTCCACTGCAGCAAGTTTACGGTGTTGAACAGTTGATGTGTGAGAAATCTATATTCGTAGCATTGTAAGTGAATTGAAAAGCTTTCAAGCCAGAACTGTATCTAGCACCAGCTCATACAGAGAGACAGAGAGAGGGAGAGAGGGAGAGGGAGAGAGAAATAGAGAAGACATGATTGATTGCTAAGGACATGTCTTAGAATAATGGCATAACGAGTAAATAGCTTAGGATATATGCAATAGACAATGGTGATATACGGCAGGAAATAGAGACGTCTTAGCTAGAATCTTCAAATAATAATAATAATAATATTCAGTTCTATATTTAAGAGTTGAGGAATTATGTACATTACTTACATTATTTACATTTGACAGATATTTGTCCTCCGTCTTGTTTGTTTGTTAACACAACGTTTCGGCTGATATACCCTCCAGCCTTCTTCAGATGTCTTGGGGAAATTTCGAACCTGGGTTCTCATTCCTAGGGTATTTTTCGATATTGTTGTTGTTATTATTATTATTATTATTATTATTATTATTATTATTATTGTCTTAGCACAGCTTCTAACGCTGGAGATGTGTTACAGTGTCAACTGCTCACTAGCAGTGAACTAAGGTAACACCTCTTATTTTTCGAGCACCTTCCGGAGTATTCGAGCGGTTCCAAGCAGTGCTGATTTCTGCAAGTGCTCCACTCTTATTGCAGCCCCTATTTGTTCCACGTACTTCTCTAGATTTTTTCTCACTGTTCCCAGGGCTCCGACAATTATTGGTACTACTGCTACCTTTTTTCATCGACTAGAACTGCTTAACTTCCCAAGCTAACTTGTCATATCTCTTATTATTATTATTATTATTATTATTATTATTATTATTTTATTATTATTATTATTATTATTATTATTATTGTCTTAGCACAGCTTCTAACGCTGGAGATGTGTTACAGTGTCAACTGCTCACTAGCAGTGAACTAAGGTAACACCTCTTATTTTTCGAGCACCTTCCGGAGTATTCGAGCGGTTCCAAGCAGTGCTGATTTCTGCAAGTGCTCCACTCTTATTGCAGCCCCTATTTGTTCCACGTACTTCTCTAGATTTTTCTCACTGTTCCCAGGGCTCCGACAATTATTGGTACTACTGCTACCTTTTTTCATCGACTAGAACTGCTTAACTTCCCAAGCTAACTTGTCATATCTCTTATTATTATTATTATTATATTATTATTATATTATTATTATTTTATTATTATTATTATATTATTATTATTATTATTCAGTAGTTTTTATTTTTATAGCGTGCTTTCACTTCACTACCGAGCGCAGCTCTGTGTGCCTTGGGTATGTGCTGTGATTTGTTGTGATGCTCTGATGGTTATTGTATGGAAAGTGTTCTGCGTAGGATGTGTGCAGTGCCTAGTAGTGCAATTTTCTGTATGTTATATGTGTTTGTAAGTCCTGGTGTTTTTGTTATGTATTTGTCTGAATATTTTTTTATCATGCCTAATGCACCTACTATGATAGGAATTGTTTCTGTTTTCAGATTCCACATTCTAGTTACCTCTATTTCCAGGTCTTTGTATTTTGAGAGTTTCTCCATTTCTTTTAGAGACACGTTGTCATCAGCCGGTATTGATACATCAATTAGAAAGCATTTTTTTTCTTCATGATCTCTGACAACTATATCTGGTCTGTTGGCCTTAATTTCTCTATCTGTGTGTATCGGCATATCCCAGAGTATGGTTGCTTTCTCGTTTTCTGTGACCTTTTCTGGTGTGTGCCTATACCATCTTTTTTCTGTTGTTATTCCATAATAGCTTCCAATGTATGTAGGTTCCAACTCTGTCATGTCTGTGAATATATTCCTTCTTAGCCAGGACTGGGCAGCTAGAGATAATATGATTTATTGTTTCTTGTCCATCTCCACATATTCTACAGTTATTGTAATATTTCTTTTCATTACATGTTTTTGGTAATTTCTGGTGGGGAGGCTTTGGTCTTGTGCTGCAATTAAAAATCCCTCTGTTTCTGCTTTGAGTCCTGAGCTTCTCAACCATTGCTGGGATTTTTCTTTGTCTATTTCTTTTGCGTTTAGTTTAGTCCAGTATTTACCATGAAGGGGCTTTTCTTGCCATCGTTTTATCATGGTTCGTTGCTGTTCTATTTTTAGTTTGGATTTCATTTGTTTTATAGCTTTTGTTGTTTCTTCATCTTCTTCTTCTTCTTCTTCTTCTTCATGTTTATTAGGTGGTATGATTTCTTGTTTGTATTTGTCAGCTTCCTTAAATACTGAAAACAGTTTTTTGTTTTGCTCGTGTTTTGCCGCTATCTGGATCAGTTTTCCTTCCTTCTGAAGTAGATATTTTTGCAGTCCTATGGTGGTTATTTTATAGTAGTTTTCCAGCTGTATAAGGCCTCTACCACCTGCTATACGTTGTATATCTAGTCTTTCTATGTCAGATTTTGGGTGATGCATCCTAGATCCTGTCATTATTTTTCTTGTTTTCCTATCTATTTTGGTCAGGTCATTTCGTGTCCAGTTAAGGATATTGTAGCTGTAACTTATAACTGGGACAGCTAAAGTGTTGATACCTATTATCTTGTTTTTAGCATTGAGCTCTGTGTTTAGTATTGATCTAACTCGTCTATAATATTCTTTTTTTATTTTCTCTTTCATTTGTGTGTGTTGTGTCTTATCTAGTTCATGGATTCCTAAGTATTTGTATTATTATTATTATTATCATTATTCAGGTCACTGCCTGGAATCGAACTCGAAATATTGGGGTTAGTAGCTCGCGCTCTTAACCACTACGCCATCCCTGTATGTATGCCTGTCTGTCTGTGTGTCTGTGTGTCTCTGTCTCTGTCTGTCTGTCTGTCTCTCTCTGTCTCTCTCTCTCTCTCTCTCTCTCTCTCTATATATATATATATATATATATATACCAGAAAAAAAGGTCTTCTGCTTATTGTGTTTTCTGATGGTTTTCTTCCTTTTTATCTGTCTTTCTTTCTTTATTTATTTATTTTCTATTTTATATAAGACGACCAAATATTTGGGAGGAGTTAGAATTGGTTTCGAATGAATATGGAACAAGTGAATACAGAGTTTCGATCTTTGTAAAACACGATTGTACATAGAATTATTTCTTATTTATTCCCGAGACGAATAATTTTGAGGGATGAGTAGTCAATGCCACCGACCCCGTTATTTGACTGGCACTACAATTTAATCAAGCCCCCGAAATGGTAAAAAACAAATTTGACCTTGGTGAGATTTGAACTCATGATGTAAAAAGGCTCAGAACAAATACTGAGAAAGTATGTCTTCGAACGCTTTAACGATTCTGCCAGATTGCTACCCTTTTGCCTGCTTCTGATGGGTTATGACTTAGTTACAAGATCACATATATTTTGGAGGAAGTAGCAGTTGATGTATTCGCTGGTAAATGAATTATTAGTTGAGCAAAACTTATCGTTCCTCACTGCTCTCTGTCATCCGCCTCTCTCTCTCTCTCTCTCTCTCTCGAAAGAGAGAGAAGGAAGGAGAGAGAGATTGGCCACATTCGCGGACACACCATTCTCTTCACCACAGCCACACTGTTGACTTACTAAATAAGAAAGATTGGCTCTTATTGGAAAGGCTTTGATAAAATGAAAAACACAGTCAATCTTTGTGTTTCAGCCGTCATAGGTCGATAAAATAAGTATCAGCCAAATGCAGTGAGTTTAATAATAAACATTATTGAATTATCATATACATATAGGCGCAGGAGTGGCTGTGTAGTAAGTAGCTTGCTTACCAACCACACGGTTCCGGATTCAGTCCCACTGCGTGGCATCTTGGGCAAGTGTCTTCTGCTATAGCCTCGGGCCGACCAATGCCTTGTGAGTGGATTTGGTAGACGGAAGCTAAAAGAAGCCTGTCGTATATATGTATATATATATATGTATGTGTGTGTATGTTTGTGTGTCTGTGTTTGTCCCCCTAGCATTGCTTGACAACCGATGCTGGTGTGTTTACGTCCCCGTCACTTAGCGGTTCAGCAAAAGAGACCGATAGAGTAAGTACTGGGCTTACAAAGAATAAGTCCCGGCGTCGATTTGCTCGACTAAAGGCGGTGCTCCAGCATGGCCGCAGTCAAATGACTGAAACAAGTGAAAGAGTAAAGAGATTATGTTGAACACTGGGAATAAAAACATTAGCCTACATAGTCATATGCCTTGCGTTCCGGTAGATTTGCCCGCAAATGTGTTTGTTAATCATTGTTTCATTTCTTCCTCGAAGAACACCTTCACCTTTTAGACACAATCGATTCATTGATGCAAGGGAACTTTGAGACACCGGTGTTTTAAGCTTGTTATGTCTCTTCAGTGAAATTTACTTTGCGATAAATGAAACTAAACAAGAATGATGGTTTTGTTTTTTTACTTCCAATAATTTTACAAAATCATACTTTCATACAAGTTTCTCATTTTTAGAGAAAGAAGAAAAAAACTCAGATGGTTACGCTTAAATTCTTATCTTACGTCTTTTATTTTTTACTTGTTTCAATCATTGGACTGCGACCATGCTGGATCACTGCCTTGAAGCTTTTAGTCGAGCAAATCGACCTTAGTATTTATTGTAAGGCGGGTACTTATTCTGTCGATTTCTTTTTCCTAACAGCTAAGTTATGGAGACGTACGCAAACCAACACAGGTCGTCAATCGGTGGGTGGGACAAACACAGGTACAAACACATACATACACACATATACACGATGGGTTTCAGTACAGTTTTCGTCTACCAAACTCACTCACAATGCAATGGTTGATTCGATACTATAGCAGAGGACACATGCTTAGGGTATCGCACGGTGGGACTGAACTCAAAACCACGTGACTGAGAAGCGAGTTTTTTCACCACACAGCCATGTTCTTCGCTTAGATATTGAAAATTCATATTTTACTAGAATGAAAAGAGTTAATCAACTCTCCATAGATTTCACCTGATTACATATTAAGGTGATGAGAAAAATGCAGGTATTTCATATTCAATTTCATTTACTTCACCTGTGAGAAGTTTATCGTTTTATTTATTTCGGAAACAAACATAAAAACCATAACATTACTATGTGGCTGACTTTGGATATCTATAAATATCCAATTTGGTGTGAAGATTCGGCGATTGGTGATTTTATATTCGGTGTCTTTAGAGAGAAAGATATCAAAGAAAACCATTGATTTTTTCTTCTTTCTATAAATTCTACATGAAGCTTTTCTGAGCAAGAAAATATGATTTTTTTTTTTTTGTTATTTATTTAGCTTGTGGATATAACAGAAGTTCTGTAACAAGATAATGATCTCGAAGCTAACTAAGTCAGCAGACAAACGATAACTTATGTATTTTATTCATTAGTTCCCTGAACCAATAAAAGTAGCGTCAACGTGAGTGCTTCACTTACTAGAACGAACGGTTACTTCTCCAACTCACAGCTTAACGTCATAAGACAGGCGATACATTATAGGAAATGTAAGCTTACTTGCACAAAACGTAAAGTAAGACAGGATGGTCACGGTTGGAATACCTATGATCACTGAATGTGTGTGTAACGAAAGAGTTATGACTGTTTAAAGGCACTACGAAGTTACGATATATGTTAAGTTGTTAGAGTGGAAATAAAGAATGTTATATCAGGATATATGAAAGTAACTTTAACAAAAGATTACATAACTGTTGCTTTGATTTCATTTTTTCATCAGGAATATGAAAAAGAAAACCAAAATCTTGTCAAGATATTATAGGATTTATAGAACGATGCCTTTCCTCTTACTTCGAGTCAACGCTGTAATGAATCTGCCAATACATACATACATACATACATACATACATACATACATACATACATACATACATACATACATACATGCATGCATGCATACATACATATTTACGTACATACATATACATGCATACATACATATATATATATATATATATATATATATATATATATATATATATATATATATATATATGTATATATATATACATTTTTTATTTTCTCTCCTTGTTTCTTTCTGTGTTCCTTTCTGTGGAAGAGCGTAGGCTCGAAACGTTACAGACTTTTTCACTTCCCGAGCGTTATACTAATATATCTGTTTGTTGTCTACACCGCCTGTGTTCATTTTTTGTTTATTTTTGTGAGTTCTCCCGATATATATATATATATATATATTAGCTGAATAAAGTTAAAACATGGTCTGGTTTTCAAGTTTTTTATTATGGTATTTTAACATTAAAAAATATGCTGTAATGCTCATAAAGTTAAGTTAGCGCTTTCATATATACTATAATCATCAAGTTTCGTGACCGCGTGTGTATCGTTGGCGATTTTCATTCTCCGTTTTCCCTTCCTTGGACTTTTTCTTTTTTTTTCTATGTTTCTGACGAAGAGCTCCGCTCAAAACGTTCATCCTTCTTCTTTCTTTCCTTTCATAAGCGTCCAATAACACTATACTTGTTCCACGTCCTCGCGTTGTTGTGTTCATGTTTGGATTAACTTTATATATATATATATATATATATATATAATATATATATATATATATTGGGTTGGCATCTAAGTTCCCGCCCTTTTTTTAAATTTTAGTATTTATTGCGTTTTTAAATCTTGGAATCTATTCGTTTCGAAAATTCTATTTTTGAATCATTTTGGAATCTTTTTTGTTTGTTTGTTTTTTTTGTTAATTTTAGTTAATTTTAGTTTATTTTCAGATCATTAAAATGGAATGTCAAGTTAGGAAAAACGAGCGTCTTTGACACCTTCTTTTTGCTTTTAGTCAAGGTTCTAAGACCACAAAAGCTGCTCGCAACATTTGTGCTGTGTATGGAGAGGGTGCCATAGCTGAAAGAACTGCTCGTGATTGGTATGCCAAGTTCAAAAATGGAAATTTTGACCTCAAAGACGCACCTCGTTCTGGCCGTCCAGTTGAGTTCGATGAAGAGCGATTAAACCGACTTTTATACGAAAATTCTCGTCAAACGACAACGAAACTGGCAGAGAAAGTGGAATGCTCCCACACTGCTATAGAGAAGCATCTTCACTCAATGGGAAAGGTTCTGAAGTATGGAGCATGGGTTCCGCATGCTTTAAGTGACAACAACAAAATCAACGAGCTAAAATCTCCGCTGGTTTGCTTGCTCGTCACCGATCAACTCATGGACACAAGCAACGATTTCTTTACCAAATCGTTACTGGCGACGAAAAATGGTGCCTGTACATCAATATGAAGCAGCGTAAGGAATAGCTCAACCACGGTAAACAAGCGACACATTTGTGATGTAGTGGTGTTGTAAAATTTGACTTGTGCATATTAATTTCCATTATGTCGTTTATATTGCATCAAATTTTTATGCATTTATTTGTAAGGTTAAGGAAATTATTAAAAACTGAAACCCATCAATGACTTTTGGGATACCGTGTATGGCTGTGTGGTAAGTAGCTTGCATATCAACCACATGGTTCCGGGTTCTGTATTACTGTGTGGCACCTTTGCTAAGTGACTTCTGCTATAACCTCGGGCCGACCAAAGCCTTGTGAGAGGATTAGGTACACGGAAACTGAAAGAGGGCTGTCGTATATATATATATATATATATATATATGTGTGTGTGTGTGTGTGTGTGTGTGTGTGTGTGTATTTCTTTATTGCCTTCAGGGGGCTAAATACAAAGGGGACGAACAAGGACAGGCAAAGGGATTAAGTCGATTACACCTACCCCAGTGCGTAACTGGTACTTATTTAATCGACCCCACAAGGATGAAAGGCAAAGTCAATGTCGGCGGAATTTGAACACAGAATGTAATGGCAGACGAAATAGCGCAAAGCGTTTCGCCCGACTTGACAACCGATTTTGGGGTGTTTATGTCCCCGTTATGTTCGGCAGAGGAGACCGATAGAATAAGTACTAGGCTTACAATAAATAAGTCCTCGGGTCGATTTGTTCCGCCTTGAATAATTTTTAGACGAAGGAATCGACGCCAGTATTTCTTTTATCCTCGGCACCTCTTTTCTCGGTCCTTTTGCCGAACTGCTATTTTTCATGGACGTAAAGAAACGAATACCGGTGTGTCAAGTGGTGCTGGAGGACAAACACAGACACAAACACACGCACATACACACACACAGTCGCACACAAACACACACACACATGGTTCCGGGTTCAGTCCTACTGCGTGGCACCTTGGGCAAGTGTCTTGTACTATAGCCTAAGGCCGACCAAAGCCTTGTGAGTGGTTTTGGTAGACGAAAACTGAAAGAAGCCCGTCGTATATACGTATATATATATATATATATATATATGTATGTATGTATGTATGTATGTATGTATGTATGTATATATATATATTTCTGTGCCTGTGTTTGTCCAGCCCCACAACATTGCTTGACAACCGATGCTGGTGTGTTTACGTCCCTGTCACTTAGCGGTTCGGAAATAGAGACAGATAGAATAAGTACTAGGCTTACAAAGAATAAGTCCTGAGGTCGATTTGGTCGACTAAAGGCGCTGCTCCAGCATGGCCGTAGTCAAATGACTGTGGCGAGCTGGCAGAAACGTTAGCATGCCGGGCGAAATTCTTAGCGGTATTTCGTCTGTCGTTACGTTCTGAGTTCAAATTCCGCCGAGGTCGACTTTGCCTTTCATCCTTTCGGGGTCGATAAATAAAGAACCAGTTTCGCACTGGGGTCGATGTAATCGACTTAATCCCTTTCTCTGTCCTTGTTTGTCCCCTCTATGTTTAGCCCCTTGTGGGTAGTAAAGAAATATGTATATATATATATATACACCATACATATACAGGTGATCACATAAGTGTAAATAAATGGGTGGGGGGAATAGTACTCGAATACCAAAGGTATATACTTTTTTTAAACCGGCAAAATTATCATAGAGCTGTTACTCAGAGTTTCACGTCCCGGTTCGTCAGACAGTTATGGTCATATCTGGAACGGGAATATATATGCAACGGCTTCTTTCAGTTACCGTCAACTAAATCCACTCACAAATATTAGATCGGCCCGAAGCGGTAATAGTAAATACTTGCCCGCGCTGTGGTACTGAACCCAGAACGATATGGTTGGGAAGCAACGCCTTTATATACTTATTCGTTCACATATACATACCTGTATACATATATATTGTTTGTTCCTTCTCGTGTCATGGCTGGCTCATAATAGCCGGTTTCCCGGTTTCCTTGGCGTAAAGGTTCCCCGACCTGGACGGGACACCGGTCCGTCGCAGGTGAGCTGCAAGATGC
>NC_043011.1:35161709-35174209 GCF_006345805.1 Octopus sinensis | reverse complement strand
GTTTTCTCTCTATCAACGAGTACCATAGGCCGCTGCGCCATTTATCGAAGATGGAAGAATGCGATTTTGAATTGATTTAGTTTCCATTTCTTATAACCCCAGGGACTGTGGAGAGAATCTGTCATTGTTCACGCACATCATTTCTGTTATCATTTACGTGGGGGGGGGTGCTGAAAAGTTCCTGGCTTTAAAGGCATCACGAAAGGCCTTGGTTGGAGGCTCGACCTTCCGAGTTCTTTCACAAGGCTTAGAAAAACTGAAGGATTGCTGCAATAAGTGCGTGATTCTGAGAGGGGAATATATTGAATAAAATCATAATTTACTGATCCTCCTGTATTTTCTTTTACTCAAAGCCAGAAACTTTTCAGCACCACCTCGTATCGTTACGGTCAAATCGTTCCAACTTTGACCGTCCAGTCGGTTCCTGTTTATTGCTAGTTCTATATGTCATTTGTTTAAATATACAAAGTGCATTCCAGAAGTTTTCAGACATTTCAAAGAAGTACATAATTCTAATTTCTGTCAATTCAAGACTCCTTAATTTCAACTCACTTGTGGTAAAACCCCGGCCAATTTGTGAAGGCCTCATAGGAGTCCTCCAGAGTGAAGCCGTCCAAGGCGCCTCCTTCACCTTCAAAACTACTGCCCTTGATTTTCACGTTCAAGGTTTTGACTAAGGGGTTGTAAGGGACAGGTTTTATGGCTATTTCTGTCAGGTGGTTGCCAAGATGCTTATCACTGAGTACCTTTATCCTCTCTCTCTCTCCCTTTATCACTTTCTCTCTCTCTCTCTCTCTCTCTCTCTCTCTCTCTCTCTCTCTCTCTCTCTCTCTCTCACTTATATATATATAATATATATATATATATATATATATTATATATATATATATATATATATATAATATATATATGTATATGTATATATATAATATTCAAGTATGAATTAGCAGCAGCTCGGAGATATAAAAAATATTGAACACAGATACCTTGTGTATGTGTTCCATATTGTGTACACACACACACACACACACACACACACATACATATATATATATATATATAACTATATGATAACATAATATTTTATTCTCCGGTTTGAAGTGACAATTTATAAATACATACAAATGACTGAGAAATGATGAGCTAGCACAATTATTTCACCTCAATTGGCCCCGCTCTCTTTAACATTACACCAAAACACATTAAAACAGAAACTGACCCTATAGGGTTCAAGAAGTCTTTGGACAGATTCCTTCAAGAAATCCCGGATAAACCCCCTACACCCGGATATGTCTCTGTAAACAATAACTCTCTACTTGAGTGGGCCATAGTGCCCAAATTCTGACTTGAAAGACTTCACCAGGTGGTGCTATTAAGTTAGACATGGCCTGGGCCAATAATGGCCGAAACCTATCAAAGTATCAAAGTAAGTAGCAACAACCAGAATCGAACCCATAAATCATCGTTAACATGGCTCCATAGTAACTTTTTGTCTGTATCTTACAAAGCCTTCTGCGTTTGTTTACAAATATACATACACACACACACACACACACACATATATATATATATATATATATTATATATATATATATATATATATATATATATATATATATATATTATATATATATATATATATGTATGTATATATATATATATATATAATATATATATATATATATGTGTGTGTGTGTGTGTTTGTGTGTGTGTGCGTGTGTATATATACATATATAGGCACAGGTGTGCGGAAACAAGATTGCTTCCCAGTCACATGGTTCTAGGTTCAGCTTGCTAGCGTGGCACCTTAGGCAAGTGTCTTCAACTATAGCCTCGTGCCGACCAAAGTCTTCTGGGTGGAATTGGTTAACGGAAACTAACAGAAGACTACCATTTATCGCTCTGTGCGTGTGTGTATTTGTGTGGCATTGTGTCTGTGTTTTCCCGCACAACCGCTTGACAACCCGTGTTGGTGTATTTACGTCTCCATAATCAGCGGTTCGTTCTAAGAGATCGATAGTATAAGTATCAGGCTTTAGAAATGTAAGCATTGAGGTCGACTGATTCGTCTAAACATTCTTCGAGATGGTGCTGCAGCATGACCAAAATCTAATGATCGAAAAAAATAAAATATGTGTGAGGAAACAGGATTTAAAATTTTTAAAATTATGAATACACAAAAAATTTTTTTAAAGAAACGAAATAACAAGTAACACGAACCTTTCGAAAAGAAGTTTTTGTATTGTGCAAGCGAGGTTACAACATTTTACACACACAACACAAAAGCATCCCTCAGAAGGTTCGTGTCGTTCCGTTTCTTTTGTTGTTGCTTTAATATTCAAATATAATTAATAATTCTTAATTGAAGAAAATCTTTTCTCAAATACTATGACTGTATTCTATTTTTTCAAATACAATGATCGTATTCTAATATATATATATGATAGCGAGGAAAACGCCCGCCGTCCAATGGACGGTACTGGGTTGTCGAACATTCAAACCAAATTTTCTCAAAACAACTTGTCCGACCGTCCCATAGGCCTCCCCTTTGAGAAACACTGATTTAACCTAAATTTGAGACACCAGCAAAAGAAGAAATAAAGATAGACTTTTTTCTATTCCAAAGAATTTATTCACACAAATATGCAACCGAAGAGTTTAAAGTATTAGTAATGATAAGGCTGTTGACTGGGAGAACACAAACATGATTTAAACAGTAAGCTTGGCAGGAAAGAAACGTGCCTTTAAGCAGTACAAAAACAACAAAAAATGCGAAGTTATGTACAGGTTGACGGAAGGAAAGCAGGACAAAAACGGCTTTATCGATCGCATTCTCACCTGGAATCGACTTTTGTAATTTTTTCAAGACTTATAAACGCCCTGATACCGTCGGTATCTACATATCAAATTTGAGCGCAGTCGGATGGAGGATGCCCGAGATCCTAGAAGACACACACAGACAGACAGAACGGATTTTATATAATAGATATATCGATTCTATTATGCAAAAGTGTCGTAAGTCCAAAACGTTGCTTTGTTTTAAATACGAAAAAATAATTTCACCATTCCATAGCGAAACCGTTGTACTACACTTTGGCAATTTTTGATATCTTGGCATCTGAAGCAGCTGGAGATACGATAGTTTAGCGAAAAGAACTGGCTACTGCAGGCAAGAATAAATATTGAAAAAACCACATTTGGCTAAATTTGTACATATGACAGTTTAGCATAATAGCAACGATATATATACTTATATTCATACATATATAACGGGTGAGCCCAAAGTAATGCACTATGATACTCTCTCTTTTACTTGTTTCAGTCATTTGACTGCGTCCATGCTGGAGCACCGCCTTTAGTCGATCAAATCGACCCCGGGACTTATTCTTTGTAAGCCCAGTACTTATTCTATCGGTCTCTTTTGCTGAACCGCTAAGTGACGGGAACGTAAACACACCAGCATCGGTTGTCAAGCAATGCTAGGGGGACAAACACAAACACACACACACACACACACACACACACACATATATATATATAATATATATATATATATATATATATATATATATATATATATACGACAGGCTTCTTTCAGTTTCTGTCTACCAAATCCACTCACAAGGCATTGGTCGGCCCGGGGCTATAGCAGAAGACACTTGCCCAAGATGTCACGCAGTGGGACTGAACCCGGAACCATGTGGTTGGTTAGCAAGCTACTTACCACACAGCCACTCCTGCGCCTTTTTATTTATATTACATTACTATCATTATCATTATTAAATTTGTTTATCATGTACGTGTGTATTCATCAGTATTTTATTGATTCTATTTAATTTCGGAAAAAAAATTGAAGCGTATCCTTGACAATTCCGGAACGTATTGAACTTACAAATAATATAATACAATATTTCTATCTGTGTGTGTGTGTGTAAGATAGTTAATGTACTTCACTTGTGCTACAAATATTAAAAATTTGTGAAAAGAAAAAAAAAGGTGCAAACGCTACAATTTCCCATTTATTTTCTGATTTTATTATTTTCTTTTTCTTATCTAAAAACAAAAAACAAAAATTAGGATTTTAAAGCTTAATAAAACAGAAATCAATATAAACCAATATTCTGTCTAATTCTATGTTTCAAATTTTCAACTGTCCTTGCTTCATTTTACAAGTCTTTTTTTTAAATATTTTTGTTGAGTAACATGTCAAGTTTATCGAGTATATATCATTGTTCTCATCGAGATTTTCTCTGTTTCGATGTTCAGTGTGAATTTCATTGTTTGTTTTCTGTCCTTTTTTTTTTTTTTTCTATCTTCAGTGCTCTTAATTAATCTTTTGGAATGATTCTAGCTGTTGCTGACATCGAAAATTCAGCTGAAAAATTCAATGTCAGATGTTATGAATGATGCCCAAGTTGTGATTATTATTGTTGTTGCTCTTGAAAAAAAAAAAATCACGAACATAATTTTGTTGCTTGTCTATTGTACATCGGGAATCTGTTTCTGAATGAAGATAGCTATATTCATTTCTTTCGTTTTAGTTCACAATGAGATTTGTAAAATAGTTGATTAAAAATAGAAATGAAGGATGCAAAAAAATCATTCGCTATAGAAACTAGAGAAACCGAAATTTTTTTTGTTATAATTTAATTACTGTGTCCTCTTTCATTTTTTGTTTGTGTGTTTCTCTTCTTTTAAATTTACAAGAAAATCATTTATTTCTATTTCTGTTCCTACATCTCAAAAATTTGTTATTAGACCGGTTTTTTTTTTCTTAATAGGCATGGCTCTGCAGTTAAGAAGATCGCTTTGCAACGGTGGCACCGTTTCAGTCTCACAGCGCGGCACCATGTGCAAGTTCTTTCTTTGGCACCTGGGCCGACTAATACCTAGTGTGTGAATTTGGTAGTAGGAAAGTGTGCGGAAGCCTGTCATATATATATATATATATATATATATATTATATATATATATATATATATATATATATTATATATATATATATATATATATATATATATATATATAGAAATCACTTAAAAAGATTCTCACAAAGGCAAAATTGTCTTCTGAAATTACGGATGCAAAAGTAAAAAAATGTGGTAGATCGAACTGTGCAACATGCCCTAACCTGCTAGAAGGATCAGAATTCCTCTTTAAAGAGGGACAAAAATTCAAGATCAAATCTAACTTTACTTGTGCCTCTGAAAACATAATTTATGTCATAAAATGCTCGGGCTGCCACCAAGACTACGTGGGTTCCACGGGACTATCACTCAGGCGTAGATGCACACTGCATAGACAACAAATTGCATTCCCAGAATATAGAATGATACCTTTTAGTGAGCACATTGAGAAATGCGCAAAGCAACTACTGCCACAATTTTTAATCTTCCCATTTTACCAATGTGCTTTCGGATCATCAACACAAATAAGACTGAACAAGGAAACATTCTTCATTGAAAAGTACAAACCCAGACTCAACCATCCGAACATACTGACACAGAGAAATTCACAAGGGAAAGGAAAAAATTTTAAACGATTATCTCCCTTACACCGGAAGAAATCACTCACTACCTCCCCTTATTTAGAAATCTCCTGAAAATAAACACAACGATAACTCCATGCAATATAAACATAACGTCACAAGAAATTTGAAAAGCTACACGCGAAACCGGTATTTCTTTTAATTTATGTCATTATAAGAAGGAAAAAAAATATTTTTTTAATTTTCTAATATTCTTCAGACATATTGACGCAAATATATATATTTTTTAACATTCAAGCCTTCTGTCGTTTTTTCACTCTACTATTTTATATATATATATATATATATATATATATAGGTGCAGGAGTGGCTGTGTAGTAAGTAGCTTGTTTACCAACCACATGGTTCCGGGTTCAGTCTCACTGTGTGACACCTTGAGCAACTATCTTCTACTATAGCCTGGGGCCGACCAAAGTCTTGAGTGGATGTGGTAGACGGAAACTGATAGAAACCCGTTGTATACATATATATATATACATATATATAGGGAGAGTTCACGAAAAAAGCAAAAGATGAAGACATGTGGTGTACAAAACAAACAGATGTATTAGTATAACGCTCAGGAATTGAAAAAGTCTTTTACGTTTCGAGCCTACGCTCTTCAATAGAAAGGGACACAGAAAAAAAAAACAAGGAGAGGAAAAAATGTGTGTGTAGTGGCTACCGATCTATACGTATGTGTGTGTAGATGTTTGTGTGTCTGTGTTTGTCCCCCCAACATCGCTTCAAAACCGATGCTGGTGTGTTTACGTCCCCGTAACTTAGCGGTTCGGCATAAGAAACCGATAGGATTAGTAGGCTTACAAAGAATAAATCGTGGGGTCGATTTGCTCGACTAAAGGTAGTGCTCCAGCATGGCCGCAATAAAATGACTGATGCAAAAGAATAAAAGAATATATCTAAACGTGTGCATGTATGTCTTAGTGTTTGTTCCCTCTGCCAATACAGCTTGACAACAATGATGGGTGGTATAAGATCCTGTAATTTAGCAGTTCGGTAAAAGAGACTGAATAAACTAAACTCTAAACTCTTCCTGACAGTGCCCCAGCATGGCCATATTCCAATGACTGTAAAGAGGTAAAAGAAGTTTACAATGACCATTTGGTATTAGTAAATCAGGAGAACTGATCGCTCACTGGACAAAAGCCTGATCATAAGTAGTTTTGCATTTTCCGTTTTGATTTCGAATCCGTCAAAGTTAAATTCATACTTCAACCGTCTAGAGGGGAGAAAATAATTACAAGCAGAAATTTGGTCGATCTAAATCGATTTTTATCCTCCTCACAAATTTAAGATATTTTGTCGATGCTAAAATTAATATTTCTATGCAAACTTCTTTTTCGTTATCATTTTATTTTTCCGCATTGGATAAGGGTGTAAGGCTTCACTTTATTTTAGCTTGATAGCTCTTATTTCTTTATGGCCCACAAGGGGCTAAACATAGAGGGGACAAACAAGGAATTAAGTCGATTACATCGACCCCCCAGTGCGTAACTCGTACTTAATTTATCGACCCCGAAAGGATGAAAAGTAAAGTCGACCTCGGTGGAATTTGAACTCAGAACGTAACGGCAGACGAAATACCCATTTCTTTACTACTCACAAGGGTCTAAGCACAGAGGGGAGAAATAAGGACAGACAAACGGATTAAGTCGATTACATCGACCTCAGTGCGAAACTGGTACTTATTTTATCGACCCCGAAAGGATGAAAGGCAAAGTCGACCTCGGCGGAATTTGAACTCAGAACGTAGCGGCAGGCGAAATACCTATTTCTTTACTACCCACAAGGGGCTAAACACAGAGAGAACAAACAAGGACTAACAAACGGATTAAGTCGATTATATTGACCCCAGTGCGTAACTGGTACTTGTTTAATCGACCCCGAAAGGATGAAAGGCAAAGTCGACCTCGGCGGAATTTGAACTCAGAACGTAACGGCAGACGAAATACCGCTAAGTATTTCGCCCGGCCTGCTAACGATTCTGCCAGCTCGCTGCCTTTTAGCTCGATAGCTCTTTGTGATATAATCACACATTTATTCGTATCCGCAGATTGAAAGCTTCTTTTACTTTATAACAAATTTTAGTTTTAAGACGGTTTAAAAATAAACGAAGATGAATGAAATTTAGATATTACCGAAAATCTCTTCCATAGAATAGTCTATTAACCCACAAGAAAGGGAGATAAGCAATTAGAAAACTTGCTCCGGCGAGCCAGTGATGGAACTGCCACGTAGTCACTTGACTTGTGAGAAATAACAACCAAATATTCCCTCAACCTATACCCAACCGTACTGAAAAAGAAAAAAAAGATATTGGATTATTTAGACCTAGGTATACAGTAACCGAAAAAAAGAATGAGATGGTGAAGGTTTGAACAATTGGAAGATATGTTTGCATGGTGATGGCTGAATAGAAGCTGAACAATAGTAACATATATATATATATATGGCAGGAAATGGTTCTGTTTTAAAGGAATATAATAAATCTTACATTTAGTATTTAGTGAAAAGATATATATCAATATTCCATCTCGAAAAGTTTCTCCGCACTACAAGGAAGAAATGTAGTGGACATATTCAGCTTCTTATCACACAGCTACGCCTGCACCTATGGTAATATTAACAACAGCAGTCAGAGAGCGCAAACCTCCGCCAAAGTAACACCAAAGTCCTAGTCTTTATATTACCCTCCAAGTGGCGAACATAGAGGGGATGATACATCACATGTGGGGACACAAAACAGGGGGGAAATAGGACAGCATATGAAAAACGCGTAAGGACAAGATGAAAATGAAAAATGTAAAGAAACCACAAGGTAGAGGCACATGGTAGTGGTTAGAGCAGCGGACTTGCGGTCGAGGGATCGTGGGTTCGAATCTCAGACCGGGTGATGTGTGTGTTTATGAGCGAAACATCTAAGCTCCATGCGGCTCCGGCAGAAGGTAATGGCAAACCTCTGCCGACTATTTCGTCGCAACTTTCTCTCAGTCTTTCCTCCTATATCTAGCAGCTTACCAGCGACGGACTTCCGTCCAGTCCAGGTGGGGAACCTATAGGCCAATGAAACCGGGGAAACCGCCCCTTATGAGCCAGGCTTAGCTTATGAGAAGGAACAAACAACTATCGGCACAAGACTTGAAATTTGGGAGAGGTGGCGTTGGGGGTAGACTACTGGAACCTATTTTTATCGATCGTGAAAGGATGAAAGACAAAGTCAAATTCGGCGGAATTTAAATTCAGAGCTTAAACATGGACAAAATGTCGCTATTTTGCCTGGCGTGCTAACGAGTCTTCCAGCTCGTCGACTTATAATACACTCAAATAAAAGAAGTCATTATTAAACGAGATTCCTCACAGTCTGATTAAAAAGATCGAAACACATCATAATAAACCATGCCTGAGGCAATTATTACTAGGTTTCAATAAAACCGAAATGTCTACCTTCTCTTCTTTTAGTATCTTTGCATTATTTATTTATTTTATTTTGCAAAATCTAAATTTCATTAAACCAACCGTTTTCTACATAAATGAACATGCAAAGAAAAAATGATGAATTTCACAGGTGTTCATATTTAATTGGAAGTGTATGTCTACACACACATACTAAGATTTAATTATACATACGTACATAGATAATATACGTACTTGCCTACATCTATATTGAAACTTATACAAGTATATATGATAAAGTATAAGTATGTGCGCGTATGTGTGTGTGTTTATATACATAAATACAGACATACTTTCATACATATATATATATATGTATGCTTACATGAGTATGGATATCAATATGTGTGTGTATGTACGTATGAATGTATGGATGGATGTCTGCACACACACACACACACACATATACACATATGTCCATCTGTGTGTTCGTGTAAAGTATACGTTTGTATATATACGCGTTTATGTAAATAGAAAAACACTTGCTCACAGATTGTCATTTTCCTTTCCTATTGATTCCTACCACTGTGTAAGTTGAGACGATAGATAAAAATTTACCAAACCACAAAAATGATATTGATCTGAAATAATAGTAAGAATAGTAGTGGCACTCCGTCGGTTACGACGACGAGTGTTCCAGTTGATCCAATCAACGGAACAGCCTGCTCGTGAAATTAACGTGCAAGCGGCTGAGCACTTCACAGACACATGTACCCTTAACGTAGTTCTCGAGGAGATTCAGCGTGTCAGTGTGTGACAAGGCTGACCCTTTGAAATATAGGTGCAACAGAAACCAGGAAGAAAGAGTGAGAGAAAGTTGTGGCGAAAGAGTACAGCAGGGCTCATCACCACCTCCTGCTGGAGCTTCGTGGAACTTTAAGTGTTATCGTTCAATAAACACTCACAACGCCCGGTCTGGGAATCGAAACCGCTTTCCTACAACCGCGAGTCCGCTGCCCTAACAACTGGGCCATTGCGCCTCCACAGTAATAATAATAATAATAATAATAATAATAATCCTTTCTACTATAGGCACAAGGTCTGGAATTTGTGGGAACGGGATTAGTCGATTTCATAGACCCCAGTATTCAACTGGTACATAATTTTTCGACCCCAAAAGGATGAAAGTCAAAGTCGACCTTGGTGGAATTTGAATTCAGAACGTAGCGACAGGCAAAATACCGCTAAACTTTACATCCAGTGCGCTAACATCTCTGCCAACTCGCCGGCTTAATAATACTATTAATAATAATAATAATAATGATGATGATGATGATGATGATAATAATAAAATAATAATGATAATAATAATAATAATAATAATAATAATAATAATAATAATAATGATGATGATGATGATGATGATGATGATGATGATG
The DNA here is from genome assembly GCF_006345805.1 of Octopus sinensis. Lineage (NCBI taxonomy): Eukaryota > Metazoa > Mollusca > Cephalopoda > Octopoda > Octopodidae > Octopus > Octopus sinensis. The sequence continues at coordinate 35,163,829 of NC_043011.1, read as the reverse complement.
ATAATAATAATAATAATAATAATAATAATAATAATAATAATAATAATAATAATGATGATGATGATGATGATGATGATTTCTTTATTAACCACAATGGTTTACATGAAGAAAAACATTATGGACACTAGAGGATAAAACAAAAAATGTGTGTGTGTGTGTGTATGTGAGAGTATGTGTAGTTGCGAGGGTTTTGCGTGTAAACAAGATCAATTAAATAAAAAAAAAGAGACATCAACAATGTGTAAACCTCAATAGCGAGGAGATGTTCGAGTACTGCTCACAAAAAAAAACCCATAAAAATCATGGGTACCCTAACTTTTGGGGCAGGTGCCTTTTCTTTTTTTTTTTTTTTTTTGTTTCCTTCTTTCCTCTTTCTAACTACAGGCGTATGCTCAGGACAGGCCCGTTCACTCGTACCATTCTCGCCATTTTCATCCACCTTTCGGCAAACTGACTAGAAGACAACACTTCCCTCTCTACCCCTATTTTCCTTTTCAAGTGAAACTTGAAGAAGTTCAACAGGGATTGTCCAAAGAGAAAAGAGTTTATTTTCAGTCCCTTTCCCTGAGGTCATTGAGCAGGTGACTCCGCTTCCAAGGCGACCCCAGGCCACGTACATTCACGCTGCCGGTTTTGTAAAAGGACCATGCTGTTAGTAAAAGATGAAGGAAAGAAAGGGAAAAACTTACTCGGTTTTGTTTGGAGGGGCGGATTGCCCGTCCCTCCCGTTGGTTTGGGGTGTTTCCAACACCAAGAATTCTCTTGGTGATATTCTGGCGAAAATCTCCGATTTCCTGTAAGATATGGGTTTTTAAGTATGTGTATGTGTTTCGAGTTGTTTTAATGGTTTGTATACTCTTTTACTCTTTTACTTGTTTCAGTCATTTGACTGCGGCCATGCTGGAGCACCGCCTTTAGTCGAGCAAATCGACCCCGGGACTTATTCTTTGTAAGCCCAGTACTTATTCTATCAGTCTCTTTTGTCGAACCGCTAAGTGACGGGGACGTAAACACACCAGCATGGGTTGTCAAGCAATGCTAGGGGACAAACACAGACACACAAACACACACACATATACATATATATACACATATATACGACAGGCTTCTTTCAGTTTCCGTCTACCAAATCCACTCACAAGGCATTGGTCGGTCCGGGGCTATAGCAGAAGACACTTGCCCAAGATGCCACGCAGTGGGACTGAACCCGGAACCATGTGGTTGTTTAGCAAGCTACTTACCACACAGCCACTCCTGCGCCTATGTGTGCAGTTGGGTGCAGTTGTGTATGTGTGCAGTTGGGGAGAATGTGGGCGTGAGAACATTTTTTGGTGTAGTTTGTGCGTGTTATTATATATTCCATTAATTCGTTATTTGAATTTATTGCCATGTAGTTCGTAATGTTACTGTCTTTATATTGTGTTTGTAGTTGTTGTTACGGTCGTTGTTGTTTTTGTAGTGGTTGTGATTGCTGTTGTTGTTGCATTTGTGGAATGGCTTGTAGCTTCAGATGTTAGAGGTGATGGTGTCGATGCAGTGTTTGTTTTGGGCGTGTTTGTTGTCTTGATTTCTTTTTTCCTTTCCTCTTCTTGTGTGGATGAGTATCGTTGTTGTTGTTGTTGTTGTTTGTTCATTTGTTTATTCTCCCTTCTGTCTCTTTTTTACGTTTCTTTTTGTTTTTACTGCCAATCTTCATCGCGGTCCGTCTCTCCAGCTATGATGTCCACCCGCTCTGCATCGGGAAGTGGAACATCTTCGGGCGCTGAGAAATGTTAGGGTCAACTCGGTGTCGGCATGGTTGTTGGTATTGGTGTTATTGGTGCTATTGCTGAATCTTCTGATGGTGATGGTGATGGTGCTGCTGCTGTTGTTGCCGCTGGAGTTCTGCTGGCCGTCGTTGGTGTAGGGAGGAAAGGTGCTGTCTATCTTTTTCGTTTAGCTTGGGGCAGTCAATTTTTAAATGCTTAGGTGAAAAGCAAAAGTAGCACATTGACAGGAATTATGCTGCCTCCAGAAAGAAATATATGGTCTGGAATGAGATCCACAATCTTTTGTGTTGTTTGAATGAGGAGTTCTACGGTCATCCCAGACCAGTTTTCCTTTTTTGGTTTCATAAGCTT
>NC_043011.1:35146709-35156709 GCF_006345805.1 Octopus sinensis | reverse complement strand
GAAAAGATAACTATCTACTCGATACAAAAACAAAAGAACGAAATATAAGGATTTGCGTCCCGAAACAGAAAAGCAACCGGCTTTTAAGTCCCCACCTGTTCGTCTTTCTTCAAAAAGTTAAGGAAAACAAGACAAAATAGAGGGAGCGAGAGAAAGAGAGAGAGAGAGAGAGAGGGAGGGAGAGGGAGATAGAGGGAGAGAGAGAACCTTAAAATACAGAAGCACAAAGATATGCACTCAAGAGAATTATCCAATTTTAAAACAGAACCGAAGGCCATATCCAAAAGACGTGTAGCATTTTTGTACATCCAATAATGATGATGATGATAATAATAATAATAATAATAATAATAATAATAATAATAATAATAATAATAATAATAATAATAATAATAATCTTTTCTACTATAGGCACAAGGCTCGAAATTTGTGGAGAGGGAACTGGTCGATTACATCGATCGCAGGTGTTTCACTGGTACTTAATTTTTGTACCTTGCAGGGGTAAACGCTAAAGTCAACGCCAGTGATTCTGCCAGCTCGCCGGCTTAAAAATAATGATGATAATGGTTTCAAATTTTGCTACAAGAGCAGCAGTTATGGAGGAGAGGGATGAGTCGATTACATCGACCCCAGTACCTAACTCGTACTTGGTTTATCGATCTCGAAAGGATGAAAGGCAAATTTCAACTTGGCGGAATTTGAACTCACAACGTAGCGTCAATGAAATATCGCTAAGTATTTCTACCGGCGCGCTAATAATAATAATAATAATAATAATAATAATAATAATAATAATAATAATAATATAATAATAAAATAAAATAAATGCGCCCTTTTAAAGCCTAGCCAGGCTCATGGGCTCAGTTTCCTGGTTTCTATGGCATATGGGTTCCCCAGCTGAGTGGGCTGGGCAACGTGAAATGAAGTGTTTTGCTCAAGAACACAACGCGTCGCCCGGTCTAGGTATCGAAATCACAATCTTTCGATCATGGTGCTGACACTCTAACCACTAAGCCACGCGCCTCCGCATAATAATAATAACAATAATAATAATAATAATAATAATAATAATAAGAAGAAGAAGAAGAAGAAGAAGAAGAAGAGAAGAAGAAGAAGAAGAAGAAGAAGAAGAAGAAGAAGAACAAGAACAAGAAGAACAAGAACAAGAACAAGAACAAGAACAAGAACAAGAACAAGAAGAACAAGAAGAATCCTTTCTACTATAGGCACACGGCCTGGATTTTGTGAGGAGGGGCTAACTCGATTACATCGACCCCAGTACTCACCTGGTATTTAATTTATCGACCCCGAAAGCTGAAGGGCAAAGTCAACCTTGGCAGAATTTGAAATACCAAGCATTTCGCCCGGCGTGCTAACGATTCGGCCAGCTCACTGCCTTAATAATAATAATAATCCTTTCTACTATGGGCACAAGGCCTGAAATTTGGCGGAAGGGGACTAGTCGATTACATCGACCCCAGTATTTCACTGGTACTTAATTTATCGACCCTGAAAAGATGACAGACAAAGTCGACCATGGCAGAATTTGAACTCAGAATGTAGCGGCAGACGAAATACCAAGCATTTTGCCAGGCGTGCTAACGATTCCGCCAGCTCGCCGCCTTAATAGTAATAATAATAATGACGACGATGATGACGAGAATTTGTTTATTGACGGCTATGGGTTTGCATAGAGATCGATGATGATACAGGATGATAACAACAACGACAACAATAATCCTTTCTACTCCAGGCACAATGGAAGGGGAACAGTCATTTAGCAACTGGTACTAAATTTATCGATCCCGAAACGATGAAAGGCAAAGTCGACCTTGGCGGAATTTGAACTCAGAACGTAGCGGCAGACGAAATACTTATTTCTTTACTACCCACAAGGGGCAAAACACAGAGAGGACAAACAAGGACAGACAAACGGATTAAGTCGATTATATCGATCCCAGTGCGTAACTGGTACTTAATTTATCGACTCCGAAAGGATGAAAGGCAAAGTCGACCTCGGCTGAATTTGAACTCAGAATGTAGTGGCAGACGAAATACTGCTAAACATTTCGCCCGGCGTGCTAAAGATTCTACCATCTCGCCGCCTTAATAATAATAATTAATAGTAATAATAATAATATAATAATAATAATAATAATAATAATAATAATAATAATAATAATGATGATGATGATGAGATAATAATAATAATAATAATAAAATAATAATAATAATAATAATAATAATAATAATAAAATAATAATGATGATGATGATAATAATAATAATAATAATAATAATAATAATAATAATAATAATAATAATAATAATAATAATATAAGGAACACCGGGGGACTAAGAACACCGGGGGACTTTTAAGATGTAAGAAGGAAAATTCAGAGCTCCGAAACCTATCTACAAACATCGAAAACAAGGACATCCTATGGAGCCAAAGTTTTACTAACAAAGAATTGGACTGTATCCGAGTAAGTAATACAAATTGAAATTTATTACTATTTTCGAAACGAAATGATGTATTTTGACTCGATATCATCTCCGCCTCTAACGCAACACATGTAAACATGAGTGAAACATCACGATCATCTCCGACCCCAAACACCATGTACAAAGGAACTACGAAGAAATTAAATGCCACCGATACTATTCAACCCAAGAATAACAATCGAGCGGTACGTACATTAAACCTACAACAAAAAATGTACGAAAAACTACACGTGCGAAATAATGTGACAACAGAAATAAACGGACCGGTACCCTACGAAAATGACGACCGTCAAAATAATGGGCCGGACGTTGTACCTCATGTCCCGCAAATAAAACCCAAAAGACGTAAATGGACACGTGAGGAATACATTTCTATCTTACACGCATACTTCACAGCAGTACTCTACCCAAAAAATGAAAATACAACAACACATACATATAAAATAGGGAGGAAAATAATAGAGATTTAGACTTGGATACAGCAATGAACCCTAATAAATTAGCTAACGTACGAAGATACATTCTCAACACAAAAAAAATATCAGAAATAGAAATAGAACACCTAAAAGAAAACATACACCAGGAAAATGTAGATAGAAGCCACACAACAATGCCCAATAATATAAACACTGAAACTGTAAAACACGAAGACAAACGCAACATTCCCAACAAACACGATGTAAACAACGAAGGGGAGCCTAATGATTATGATAATATAAAAAATAAAATAATCAAAGAACTGAAAACCACAGAGCTCAAAATGGACCACCGACCATACCTCCCAAGAATCAAAATAAACGAAATAACAACACCTATTATAAACAGCATAAACCTAGCCGTCACTGAACTGATAGCCACTGAATCAAAAAAAAGTGATATCACTGAGCTAAATAACCTAATATACGCAGCAGCCACTGCAGCCACAAAAGAAGCTGGATACTCACCCAAACCCGCCCAAACAGGAGTACCACCACCCAAACAAAAACCCTGGGATAAATAACATCCAAAGTAAAATAAAAAAAAAATATAGAAAAGACCTGTCGATTCTTAATGAAATCAGCAAAGAATCAACGCTACTGAGCAACAAAAAGAGAACAAAAATACTCCGCAAATATAACATCACAGAAAAAGATTTGCCTGAAATAAAAGAAAAGCTGAAGCAAGATATCCTTGCCAAAAGCACGAAGGATCCGCCGGTACCAGAAACGCCAACGCTTCTTTGAAGAAAACAAAAAGTTCAACTCCAACCCCAAAAAGTTCTACCAAGAACTGGGCAAAAATAAAATAGAAGTCACTGCAGCACCAACGGCGCAGAAGAATTGGAAGAATTCTGGGGAGAAATATGGTCGGCGAACGAACCACCAAAAAAAAGGAGTATCAAAATAACAAACTCGGCATCTGAACAAATTTGGACCCCCATAACAACTGAAGAGGTCACCCAGGCACTGCAAAGACTAAGCAACTGGAAGGCACCTGGGCATGACAAGATCCCCAACTCTGGTTGAAATATCTAACAGGAATGCACAAAAAGCTGGCTGAAAACTTTAACAACGTACTAGCAGAGCCAGAGACAATGCCTGAATGGCTCACGAAGGGGAAAACCATCTTAATTCCCAAATCAAATGAAACAGAAAAACCAGAAAACTACAGACCAATAACCTGCCTCCCTACTATGTTCAAGGCATTTACTGCAGTGATATCACAAAGGCTGAACAAGCACCTGGACGAAAACAAACTGTTCCCAGAAGAGCAGAAAGGATGCCGCAAGGGCTCATATGGCTGTAAAGATCAACTAATGATTAATAAAGCCATAACTGAAGACCAGCCACAGAAAGAAGAAAGGCCTCAGTATGGCCTGGATTGACTACAAAAAGGCGTTTTATAGCATCCCCCACACATGGATCCTCGAAACACTAGCCATTAACAAAGTAGCACCAACAATCATAAAATTCATAGAGCACTCTATGAATAAATGGCAAACAGTCCTACACCTCCAAACAAAAGAGGGACTCATGAAAACCAAAGACATCCCCATTAGAAGAGGAATATTCCAGGGAGATACGCTCTCTCCACTCCTTTTCTGCTTGGCACTGTCACCTCTATCTGATATGCTAAATAGAACTGGATGCGGATATAAATGTTACGGCAAAACGATCAGCCACCTTTTATATATGGATGACCTAAAACTATACGCTGCAAATGACAAACAGCTGGAAACACTATTAAAGACAGTTCATGGATTTACCAAAGAAATAGATATGAAATTTGGATTAGAAAAATGCGCCAAAGTAACCATGAAAAGAGGAAAACTAGTAAGAGAGTAACAACATCACACTAGATGAAGCAAATGAAATAAAAGAATTAGACCAAAGCCAAACTTACAAATACTTAGGAATCCATGAACTAGATAAGACACAACACACACAAATGAATGAAAGAGAAAATAAAAAAGAATATTATAGACGAGTTAGATCAATACTAAACACAGAGCTCAATGCTAAAAACAAGATAATAGGTATCAACACTTTAGCTGTCCCAGTTATAAGTTACAGCTACAATATCCTTAACTGGACACGAAATGAACTGACCAAAATAGACAGGAAAACAAGAAAAATAATGACAGGATCTAGGTGCATCACCCAAAATCTGACATAGAAAGACTATATATACAAAGTATAGAAGGTGGTAGAGGCCTTATACAGCTGGATGGAAAACTACTATAAAATAACCACCATAGGACTGCAAAAATATCTACTCAGAAGGAAAGAAAACTGATCCAGATAGCGGCAAAACACGAGCAAAACAAAAAACTGTTCTCAGTATTTAAGGAAGCTGACAAATACAAACAAGAAATCATACCACCTAATAAAATGAAGAAGAAGAAGAAGATGAAGAAACAACAAAAGCTATACAAAAAATGAAATCCAAACTAAAAATAGAACAGCAACGAACCATGATAAAACGATGGCAAGAAAAGCCCCTTCATGGTAAATACTGGACTAAACTAAACGCAAAAGAAATAGACAAAGAAAAACCCCAGCAATGGTGAGAAGCTCAGGACTCAAAGCAGAAACAGAGGGATTTTTAATTGCAGCACAAGACCAAAGCCTCCCCACCAGAAATTACCAAAAACATGTAATGAAAAGAAATATTACAAGTAACTGCAGAATATGTGGAGATGGACAAGAAACAATAAATCATATTATCTCTAGCTGCCCAGTCCTGGCTAAGAAGGAATATATTCACAGACATGACAGAGTTGGAACTACATACATTGGAAGCTATGCCAACATTATGGAATAACAACAGAAAAAAGATGGTATAGGCACACACCAGAAAAGGTCACAGAAAACGAGAAAGCAACCATACTCTGGGATATGCCGATACACACAGATAGAGAAATTAAGGCCAACAGACCAGATATAGTTGTCAGAGACCATGAAGAAAAAAAATGCTTTCTAATTGATGTATCAGTACCGGCAGATGACAACGTGTCTCTAAAAGAAATGGAGAAACTCTCAAAATACAAAGACCTGGAAATAGAGGTAACTAGAATGTGGAATCTGAAAACAGAAACAATTCCTATCATAGTAGGTGCATTAGGCATGATAAAAAAATATTCAGACAAATACATAACAAAAACACCAGGACTTACAAACACATATAACATACAGAAAATTGCACTACTAGGCACTGCACACATCCTACGCAGAACACTTTCCATACAATAACCATCAGAGCATCACAACAAATCACAGCACATACCCAAGGCACACAGAGCTGCGCTCGGTAGTGAAGTGAAAGCACGCTATAAAAATAAAAATAAAACTACTGAATAATAATAATAATAATAATAATAATAATAATAAACACCCTGATGCAGTACCAGGCAGTGGCAGTGGCTCTCGTGGCTTCTGATCTTACTGATTGGAAGTGTTATCATGTACATTGTTTTGTCTTGGTATAAAAGATGGGCTACAGCAAATATTCTGCTCAATACCACAAATTTGCTTGTCAGTTGCTTGACCATAACCATTTGACAATGTCCCTTAGTATCTGACGATATGTGCATCTCTGATCACGAGCAGAAGTAGAAGGGAAGCATCATAGCCATGTGTTGAAGGGGATTCTTTGGGGTTTGAATAATTCACCTCTGGAAACATGGGTGTTTCGTTCAACATCCTTAACCAACCCTTATTCAGGGACCTTTTGAGTGGGATGGGTTACTCAACCAGGAGAAAATTTTAACTGGGCCCCACCTGCAAGATCATGCACTGTTTATCTTGATATGAGATCACCATATCATGCACATATGGTTGGGATGCATGTGTCTGGGGTAGCCTTATCAGACGGGTTGTCATGATGGGTATACTGGGCTTCGTATATTTTACCCCATTGTCACTTTGATGGCATGCACTGCTCTCTCACTCAATAATAATAATAATAATAATAATAATAATAATAATAATAATATTCAACAATAATAATATTCTTTCAACATCCTTAAACAACCCTTATTCAGGGACCTTTTGAGCGGGATGGGCTACTCAACTGAAGAAAATTTTAACTGGGCCCCACCTGCAAGGTCATGTGTGTTATCTTGATATGAGATTACCATGTCGCGCACATATGGTTGTGATGCATGTGCCTGGTGTACCCTTATCGGACGGGTAGTCATGATGGGTATATTGGGCTTCGTATATTTTACCCCAGTGTCACTTGATGGCATGCACTGCTCTTTCACTCAATAAAATAATAATAATAAATAATATAATAATAATAATAATAATAATAATAATAATAATAATTATAATAATATAATAATAATAATAATAATATAATAAAATAATAATAATAATAATAATAATTATAATAATAACAATAATAATAATAGTGATGATTATGATGATGGTGATGATGATGATGATGATTTGTTTAGTAACCTCTAAGGGTTTGCAAACAGATCGAGGACGGTACAGGACAATACAATAACAACAACGACAACAACAATAGCAGTGATAGTTCCTCATGCATGATTAGAATCGTAATACGTCAGAGAAATATCAACAGTTGGAAGGAAGAACGGTAAAAATGGATTTCAAACGAATACAGGATTGTTTTAATACATCTGAGAGATCAGCAGAATTGGTCTTTGCGATTACAATTCCAAAAACCTGTGAAGTTCTGCTACAATTCTATGGTGAATCCTTTCATTTTACAAAGGAATATTAATGGGAAAAAATGCCGCCATAAGCCAACTATTTCCAACTCATTCCCTGCCTTCACATCGCTTATTATCTCAACCCCCACCTCTCTCTCTCTCTCTCTCTCTCTCAATTATTCTTTAATACATACACGTGTGTATTTCTTTCTTCCACTAGCAATCTGGATATATTTTTCAATCTGTCTTCATACTTTCTATCTTTGTCTGTTTATATCTCTCTATCGTTATCTCTCTCTCTCTCTCACCATCTCTTTCCCTTTCACATACACACACACGTATACTCTCTTTTTCTCTTAATTTCTCTACAATATATGTGTATTGCTCTCCTTTCTCCCTCTTAAATCTTTATACATTTATTTGGTCTTCTGTTATACTTTCTGTATCTCCTCCTTCTCCTCTCTCCTCTCCTTCTCACTCTCTCTCCTTCACCCCTCCTTCTCTCCTTCCCTTTATCTATCTATCTATTTATCTATCTATCTATCTATCTATCTATCAATCCCTATCTATCTATCTATCTATCTATCTATCTATCTATCTATCTATCTATCTATCTGTCTATCTATCTATCTGTCTGTCTATCTCCATCTGTCTGACTATTTCTACTTCCTCTTATTCCTCTACCTTACATCTCACATTCTCTCTCTCTCTCTCTCTCTCTCTCTCTCTCTCTCTCTCTCTCTCACACACTCTCTTTGAATAACGCTTATTTTGAATCGAATGAGAAAGCGGGAGAGAGAAGATATTCTTACGCACTTTAGAGCTTAATCCAATTTTTAAAATAACACCGGGAGCAATATCCAGCTAAAACAACTAAAACAACAAGCAGAACAACACTAACCACACCACCACCACCACCACCACCACCACCACCACCATTGCCGCCACCAACGATAATGATTTCCTTTATTGGCCGCGAGGGCCCAAGACACTGTCAACTACATCAAAAGACGTAATACAACGCGTAAAACGGTGAGGTTTTGCATAGATCAAAAGGGGAGAAACAAGAACGAGCATATAACAAATGATACAAAAATAGAAGTGAAAAGCATAAATAAATAGAATCCATAAGACCATGGCCGTCAGCCTGGGGTAATTCGGGGGAAAAATTCCCCTCAAAAAACGTCCATAATTATTCTCTAATCTCCAAGCATGGGAAGTTCCCATCTTCCAGTTTCTGTTTTCTTGCCCTGGAAAGCATACTCGGAGTAGATCCATTCAGTTTCACTAATCTTGCTGCTCTCATCCACCTTTGGATAAACACACTACAAGAAATAAATAGAATCCATAAAAACATGGGCCGTCAGCGTGGGGTAATTGAGGAGGGTGGAATTACTCCCTCACAAAAAGTCCCTGATCATTCTGTAATCTCCAAGGCATGGGAAGTGCCATGTTCCAGTTTCTTTCTTCTTACCCTGAAAACCATACTCGGAGTAGATCCATTCCGTTTCATCGATCCTGGTGTTCTCATCCACATTTCTTTAAACACACTAAAATAAATAATTAGAATCCACAAACACAGACACGCAAGTATATATATATATATGTATAAACAATTGCAGCGTGGAAGGTGTTTATAAGCCATTTAAGAAACACACAAAAGACGTTCGATTCACTTCAACATTTAAGTTTAATTTGTCAAAATATTTTCGTCGCTAAAATCCGCGACCTGTTCACTGCAAAAATCTCGGAGATGCAGCACGGATTTTTGTCAGTGAACAGGTCGCGGATTTTAGCGACGAAAATATTTTGACAAATTAAACTTAAATGTTGAAGTGAATCGAACGGCTTTTGTGTGTTTCTTAAATGGCTTATAAACACCTTCCACGCTGCAATTGTTTTCGTTTCAGCCACGATCTCAGATCAAATTACTTGCTATGCGAGTACATCTCCGTAATATATATATACATATATATATATATATATATATATATATATATATATATTATATAGAAATGAGTGAGGTACTCAGAAATCGGATGGTTTATATTTACAGATATTTATTTGACATATTACATGTTTTTATACTCATATAACTTAGATCATATATTAGCGCTTTCTCCATTCTAGTGGGGTTTTCAAATCGAACTAAGTTCCTGTTGTGTGAAACGTTTTGACCATTTATAGTGTTATTGAGTGTGTAGTGGCGGGGAGGGACATAAGGCAGTACAATTTCTCCTAATATAAAATACCTGTACATCATCTCCAACCTTCCAATATATATATATATATATATATAATTATATATATATATATATATACAATGAGCTCTTTA
>NC_043011.1:35115968-35139109 GCF_006345805.1 Octopus sinensis | reverse complement strand
AGCTCCACAAGGCGCCGCAGGCAGAGGTGGTGGCGAACCTGCTGTACTCTTGCACCGCAGCTGTACTCCTCTCACTCTTTCTTCCTGTTTCCGTTGTACCTGTATTTCAAAGGGCTAGCCTTGCCACACTTGTGCCACGCTCAATTTCCCCGAGAACTACGTTAAGGGTACCGCTCTGTGGAGTGCTCAGCCACTTGCACGTTAATTTCACGACCAGGCTGTTCCGTTGATCGGATCAACTGGAACACTCGTCGTTGTAACCGACGGAGAGCCAACTTTATGTTAACATATATCATAAATACACACACATATATATCTATATGTATAGATATATATGTTATTATATATTAATAATATATTATACATATATATATATATGTATATATATATATATATATTATATATATATATATATATATATATATATATACACATATGTATATACACATATATATATATATAACTGTATATATATTTGTGTGTGTGTATATATATATATGTATATGTATATATATATATATACTTATATATATATGTGTGTGTTATATATATAATGTATATGTATATATATGTATGTATGCATATATATATATAGATTCATATATATGAAGACACACGCACAACCATATATATCATTATATATAATATATATATATATATTAATACATAAATATGCGTATATATGTGGATATATGTATAGATATATATATGTAGATATATAAATACTATATATATATATATTTACACACACACACAATATATAATATATATATATATATATAAACACATATGACTGCGTGTTTCTGACATGGTCACCTCATCTCCGCAATGGTTGGTCTCCGAGAATGAGCCTTTAATCTACTTTCAAAATAGCTGCTTCAATGGATATGTAATTAATTAATTGATTAATTGATTAATTAATTAACCAAGATATCTACACACTACATTGAGAGAGTCTCGATGTGGTCAATAATTTCTCAGAAATAGTAAGTAAAATACCTTGTCATACTGAGACACTGGCATAGTCGTAAAGACCAGAAATTCACTTTGTGACCCTTTGGTTACGTGTTCAGTCCCACTATGCAGCACTTTGGGAAAGTGTCTCCTACTGTAGACCCTGTGCCGACTGATGCCTGGGGAATGAATTTGGAAGACAAAAACTGGGTAGAACCGGTCTTGTATGCATATATCGCGGTTCACCTATCGCAATTTATTATTGCTTTGCTGTTGTTTTGCATTTATGATAAAATAAATATATACAAATTATGAAAATAATTTTTTTTAAATACAGTACAATACTGCTTTTTCTTCACGGATTTTCACTATCGGCTGGGAATGGAAACGTAACACCCGCGGTAGTCGAAGAATTACCGTATATATATGTGTATATAGATTTATTATATATATTATATATATATATATATATATATATATATATATATATATATATATATATATATATATATATATGTATAATATATATGGGCGCTAAACAATAGTAGCATTGTCCGGTACCTGATTGATCCCAATGGTAGTTATGGAATGTGATGGTGAGCGTGCAGACCGTGTTTGTAATGCTATGTGTGTGTCGTCTGCAGTGGGAACAAGGCAGTTTTCTCTATGAAGGACTTTTTAGTTTATCCGCTGATATAGTGTCTTTACAACCATTAAAGTCTGTAGTGAAAAATGTATCCGTGCGTGAAAGAAAACGGAAACGACCTGTATCCGGTGCTGTTAACGGAGGTTTAACAACATCGTTGCACACAAAAACGTGAGTCCAAGAAGTAGAGCTTCTTTCAAGGCAGAGCTAGGAATGCAATTGTCAAGTAGGTAAAAGGTTTTAAACAGAAACGATATATTCAAAATTGGTAAAACTAAAAATTCTCGAAGACAAATTAAATTTATTATTGTTACTGAATATGCTAGTGTTATTTAATTTCTGAACGGTTTTGCTGCCATTTGTTTCTGTAGTCCATTATCCACCAGTTTCTACTAAGATAGAGACGCGAGTAAACTTAATAATAGAGAAACGAAAATAAAAACTTTGGAAACAGCAACTCCGCCATAATTTACGTGGAAACCATGATCGTGTTTTCAGGAAAGATAATTAGAGATTGTAATCATAAGAGGAAAGTGTAACCTCTCGAAAGAGCTGTTCTTCACTCCTGCTCCAGAGCGTCGGCTGCGGGGTCATTCCGAAAAGCTCTACCTGCGACGATTTCATCTCAATCGAAGGGGAGGAGCTTTCTCCGTCCGGGTTGCGGATCCGTGGAACAAGCTGCCAGACGATATGGTGAAGATGCCGACGACCGCTTTGTTCAAAGCCTCCCTTGACCTCAAGTGGCCTGAACTCTTTACATGAACACCACCCTGTACTTAACTCCATGTCCCCCTACATGGCCTTGCTATTTGCTTTTGAGCCAAATTAACTAACTAACTAACTAACTAACGTAAAGTAAATATAACAAATAATCCAGAATCCTTATCCGGTACCGGATCGATCCCAAAATCTAATCGGTTCGTGCCAGTCACGAGACCAAGCGTCCCTGAAAGTTTCATCGAATCCATCCAGCAGTTTTTGAGATATCTTGTCAACGGACAAACAAACAAACAAACACGACTGAAAACAATACTTCCGCCTTCACTAAAGCGGAGGTTATAAGCGTGTAGATCACACAAGTTTGGTAACCGCGAGTTCTGCAAGGTAACGAAGTTAAAAACTAAGCTAAAGTAATCGGCCTTGAAGTTGTAGATCGCGTGCCAAAGTAGCACCGATATATACATATATATTCCATATACATACGATGGGCTTCTTTCAGTTTCCGTCTAGCAAATCTACTCACCAGGCTTTGGTGGACCAGAGGCTATAGTGGAAGACAACCAGACGTGCTTTACTTGGACTATATTTTTTCCTTTCTCTCCAGACCTTTCCTCTGTCTCATCTTTCTGACGAAGAAGAGCCAGGCCCGAAACGTTACGCACTTCCTCTTTTTTTCTTTCCTTTTCTCGAACCAAGCTTCAACCTAATTACATTCACTGTTTAGTTCTTTTGAGTTTCGTTGCTTTATCTTTATATTCGATTTGTGTGTGTGTGTGTGTGTGTGTGTGTGTTGTGTGTGTTTGCGTGTGTGTGTGTGTGTATGTGTGTGTGCGCGTGAGTATGTGTGTGTGTGTGCGTGTATGTATATATATATATATATATATAGCTCGTCGACCTTCAGATTTACCCTGTGTTATCCAGTCGCACAAGGTAAATCTGAAGGTGGACAAGCTTTATATTGTTCTCTACTACGTTCTTTACAAAATATATATGTGAGTGTGTGTGTTTTTTATCTCATTACGAAATAAAATTTATATACACAATATACACACGCTGACATATGACCAACGTTGAACCCCTTATTCGCATAATCACCGAACCTGGAATTTAACTGCGGTCTATCTTAGCACTTATTCAGCATTATCTGACACCTTTGGGTCTCAGTGACACCATTACCTCTCATAACCTCCACATATCTCTCTTTCTCTCTCTCTACATATATATATATATATATATATATATATATATATATCACGTGATCACGTGACCGACCAGGACCATCAGATGTTGTTACATATCATTGGTCACAATGCGTTCGCATTGTCTTAGCCTTCGAATGACGCCATCCCGCTGGCTAAGCGAGCAGGCCAACAGAAGAATGAGTGGGAGAAAGAGTGGGGAAAGCGTACAGCAGGGATCACCACCCCCTGCCGGAGCCTCGTGAAGCTTTTATGTGTTTTTGCTCAATAAACACTCACAACGCCCGGTCTGGGAATCGAAACCGCGATCCTACGACCGCGAGTTCGCTGCCCTAACCACGGGCCATTGCGCCTCCACACCACACAAACACACACACACACACAAACAACATACACACACACACACCACACACACATATATTATAATATATATATATATATATATATATTAAGTTCAAATAAAGGTTACAAACCGCATTAAGGATAGTAAAATCCAATAAACGTACTGGTAATTTATTAGGTTGTTCCGAAAATAATTGAGAAATGTCTCAGGCACTTGGTGTCGATATTGCAATGGTCTCACGCAATCTGCAGAATATTGGTAAGGTGAAAAGCTCGATAAATGGGTACCGCATGGGCTCAATGAAAATCAAAATATAAAACGACGGACTTCTTTCAGTTTCCGTCTACCAAATCAACTCACAAGGCTTTAGCTGGCCCAAAGCTATAGCAGAAGCCCCTTTTGCGCAAGGTGCCACGCAGTGGGACTGAACCCAGAACCGTGCTGTATGGAAGCAAGCTTCTTACTGCACACCCACGCTTGCTCCTATGTATGTATGTATGTATGTATGTATGTATGTATGTATGTATGTATGTATGTATGTATGTGTGTATGTGTGTGGTGTGTGTGTGTGTGTGTGTGTGTGTGTGTGTGTGTGTATGTATGCATATATAAATATCTATGTCTCCTTCAAGATGTTTATCTAAGCCATTACATATTTCCTTTACTTTCCACTCAATGTAACATACCATACTTTGCGGCTTTACAGACTTGACACATTACAACTACCACCACCACCACCACCACCACCACCACTACCCCCACCTCTGCTGCTGCTGCTGTTGCTGCTACTGCTGCTTCTCATTCTGCTGGACTCATTACTATCGATTGCCATCGATGCGCAAGCAATGATACGAGAGACTTAAGCAAATTCACAGTGCCTCGCACTGTCATGACGATGACAACGATGACGACGTGGATAATGATGGTGGTACGTGTTGTTGCTAGTGGTGGTGGTGGTGGTGGTGGTGGTGGTGGTGGTGGTACTGGTGGCGGTGGCGGTGGTGGTGGTTTTGGTGATTTTGATGGTGCTTATTGTTAGTGGTGGTGGTGGCGGCGGCAACGGCGGCGATGGTGGTGGTGGTGGTGGTGCTGGTGATGCTAGTGGTGATAGCGGTGCTGGTGGTTTTGGTGGTAGTGGTGGTGGCTTTGGGGATTTTGATGGTGCTTATTGTTGGTGGTGGTGGAGGAGGCGGCGGCAGCGGCGATGGTGGTGGTGGTGGTGGTGCTGGTGATGCTAGTGGTGTTCGTGGTGTTCGTGGCGGTGGGGGTAGTGGTGATTGTGGTGGTAGTGGTGGTGGTCCTCGTTGTCGTCGTCGTCGTGATGGTTCTGGTGGTTGTGGTGGTGGTGGTGGTGGTGGTGGTGGTGGTGGTGGTGGTGGTGATGGTGGTGGTGGTGGTGGTGGTGGTGCTGGTGGTGCTGGTGATGAAGGCGGTGGCTTTGGGATCGGTTGTCGTTGTGATAGTGCGAATAAAAGCGGCCGAAACGGAGTTCCTCCGACACTGTCTGTAACTCGCAGATCAATCAAGGAGTCACCACTCAAGGTCGAACCAGAACTTCTCCACATCCAGGTATCCTAACTCCAGAACTACGAATCGAATATATGATTAGAATACTGCAGGAAACGATCGCATTGCAGATTCTTCAAGCCAAGCCAACCTGCAAGACACCTACAGGAAGATCAAGAACGAGATGGTTGAAAAATATCCAATGTCTCAGTTGATTTCCCTCGGAAATCCAGCTGGAAATTGAAATGGTAACTGATAACAATGGCACTCTTCTTTATTAACTTCTATACTTTCTGCAGGAGAAACCTCAATCCTATAAATATTACCAACATGAAGTCGATTGACAAGTTTATTTTTGAACCTGTGGAAGACACACGAGATGTCGAAATATTGCTCATTTGATAACAATGGCACTTTTTATTTGCTTATAACAATAATAATAATAATAATAATAATAATAATAATAATAATAATAATAATAATAATAATAATAATGATAATGATAATGATAATAATGATAATAATAATAATAATAATAATAATAATAATAATAATAATAATAATGATGATGATGATGATGATGATGATGATGATGATAAAAATAACAACAATAATAATCCTTTCTACTATAGGCCCAATGCCCCAAATTTTGGGGAAGGGAACTAGTCGATTACATCGACCCAGTGTTTCACTGGTCCTTAATTTATCGATCCCGAAAGGATGAAAGGTAAAGCCAACCTCGGCAGAATTTGAACTCAGAACGTAAAGACCGACAAAATACCGCTGAGCATTTCTTCCGGTGTACTAACGATTCTGCCAGCTCGCTGCCTTAATAATGATGATAATAATAATAATGATAATAATAATAATAATAATAATAATAATAATAATAATAAGAAGAAGAAGAAGAAGAAGAAGAAGAGAAGAAGAAGAAGAAGAAGAAGAAGAAGAAGAAGAAGAAGAATTGCCCTGCTGCAGTACCAGGCAGTGGCTCTCGTGGCTTCTGATCTTAACTGATTGAAAGTGTTATCATGTACATTGTTTTATCTTGGTATATAAGATGGGCTACATCAAATATTCTGCTCAATACCACAGATTCGCTTGTCAGTTGTTTGACCTTAACCAGTTGAGCATGTCCCTTAGTGGCTGACGATATGTGCATCTCTGATCATGAGCAGAAGTAGTGGGGGAGCATCATAGCCGTGTGTTGAAATGAATTCTAAGAGGTTTGGATAATTCAACTTTGGAAACATGGATGTTTCTTTCAACATCCTTAAACACTCCTTATTCAGGGACCTTTTGAGCGGGATGGGCTACTCGACCAGAAGAAAATTCTAACTGGGCCCCACCTGCAAGGTCATGTGCTATTTATCTTGACATGAGATCATCATATGGTTGTGATGCATGTGCCTAGTGTACCCTTATCAGACAGGTAGTTATGATGGGTATATTGGGCTTATATATTTTACCCCAGTGTCACTTTGATGGCATACACTGCTCTCTCACTCAATAATAATAATAATGATAATAGTAATAATAATAATAATAATAATAATAATAATAATAATAATAATAACAACAACAATAATAATAATAATAATAATAATAATAATAATAATAATAATAATAATAATAATAATAATAATAATAACAATAATAATAATAATAATAATAATTTTAATAATGTATGAATAAAGCCTAGACGTTCTATAGCAAATGTAGAAAAGGCACGTAATTAGGACCTTTGAATTGTGTTTACAATATTTTTATACATGAATGTTATGGGTGTATAAATATATGATTATATTTTGTGACACATAGCTTTGAACACAGTATCCATTTCTTCTTCACTTGTAATGGTCCAATAGAATATATTTCAATTCTTAATAACGTACAATACGCATTCGTCTGGTAACTTTTGAACTTTTTATCTATATTTGCCAATTTTATACATAATATCAACGGCTATCTCTGACATTCGCGTGATTTATGCCTCTGTGTGTCAGTTCGTATGTGTATGCGTACGTGTTTGTGCTTGTTTGTGCATATATATGCATACTATATATATATATATAGTATGCATATATATGTATAAATATGTGCGCATGTATTATGCAAGTGTGTAAAATGTAAATAGCAAATACTAAGTTGGACAATAAAAACAGAACGTATTTGACAAATAGTGTATTAGATCTAATATTTGAGATGTTGAGAGTAATTTATCGTCCTAGATTTATATATATATATGTATATATATATATATTGTGTATGTGTATACACATATATACGTACATAAAAGTAATTATATACACACATACACACTTATACACACGTCTGTATTATTTTTTAACTATTATCTTTTAAAATCACTGATTCTCACCCGATGGGGGGGGGGCATATGTTCCCTGGTATCCATGTAAGACTTTTAGGGGTGTCCATGCAAGAAAACCAGTAGATTGTAGACGCACCGTAGTATTTTAAGGGTTCAGGAAAAAAATTTTATGTAGATGTATTTATTGCAAGAAAGAGCTGGGTCTCTTTCTCTAACATTTTATATAGTTCAACCTACACAGATTAATGTGTGAAAAAACGAAATGGAAATTTTGAGAGATGTAGAAACTCCGTGAACGATCTCAGTGTTAAAATCAATCACAAAGTATTTTGATTGATTTTTCACAACATGTGTGGAGACGAGGCGGGATGGGTTCTAAAAATCGACTGACTCCACCGCAATGTTTTCTCCGAAGAAGTTCGAGGTAAACACGACTACGAGCTAGGTGATCCGAAAAGGGAGACATGACAAACAACTTCAAGCTGCAAAGTCAGTGAGAAGGTTATTCCTTTGATATGGAAGAGTTCACTTGAATGTCATACGAAGTGGTTTAATGGACATGAAAAGGCTGCGACACAACCGTTTCGGCGCAGCCTATTTGGCGTCGCTTATCCGACGCTGACGTGCTTGGCATTATTATTTTTCTTATTTCCATATTTCTCTCGTTCTCTCTCGCTCTCTCTCTCTCTCTCTCTCTCTCTCGTTCTCTCTCTCTTTCCTATCTACCAACCTATCTATCTATCTATCTACCTATCCATATGTGTGTGTGTGTTTGTATAGAGTCCTTCCCCATTCAGAGTGAGCAGCAGCGTTCCCAAATAGGCCTGCCCAGTCGCAGATGTAAGACCGAATCCCTGGGTTGTCACCAGGTCCTAGGAAGGCGACCATCTTGCATCTGCCGCTAACGTGCAGGTCCGGACTAGTAGCTTCTAGTTTCACCAAAACTTGCTCCCATCATCCTTATACCATCGTCGTTGGGATTTTGTAAAAAGATAAAGAGGGGAGATGAGGAGAGTTGGATCTAAAAGAAACCAATCAATGGCGTGAATTTCTTTAGGATGACCCAAAATCCTTCTGCTGCGGCACTATTTGAAGTGATATGCAAGGTCCGGAACATGGGTTGCAATGGAATGCCGCTAGCTCCAATGTTATTAGAGTTGCGCCTTTCTAGCCAGTCTGTCTGGCATTGCCCTCTTTCGCAAGGATCAATCGTTGAATTCGGAGATCTAGCTTCCTTCGCTTAATCCACCGTTGGGCTCTCAGTTTGATGTGGTGAGGGACAATGACAGCGCTTCTGTTTGAAGGACAGCACCCTTGTTTGAACAGATCTTGTTTTTAGTTCTGATGGGTGCCCTCACACCCTCCTCCAAGTTCAAGCAAGCTTAACCAAGAGGGGAGTCGGTTTAGTCGCCGACGACTCTCCGTAACTGAAAGGAATGGGAGCACATGGTCGGCCGTTGTCTCCAGGAAGAGACCTCAGCGTCATATATATATATATAGGGCTCTTAAACTATCTGTTATGTCGATTATACATTGATGTAAGAATAAGTTTGTTTTATAAATCTCGAAACATGTGTACCGCGACATCCTTTGTGTCGTGTTTTTCATTTTATTTATTTCATTTGATACATACACACACACACACACACCACACACACATATATATATATATAATATATATATATATATATATACAAAATGAGAAAATGGAGAAACATACCTAAATCAATCATCAACCATCAGATAATACCCAATCGATACTTTATTAAACCATTACACAACAGCAATGATATTATACATAATATATTACAAATATAACAAGACATAGAAATAGAAATAGAAAATACATTTACAATGTAGCTGACAGCTGTTTCGGCCGTGAAGACAGGTATGTCCCATTTAACCTATTAGCCATATAAAGCAGGTATAAATGAGACATTAACAAGAATGTCTCACGGCCTCTTCAGAGAATTTAATGTAAGTATGAAAAAAAATTACATATAAATATAAGTATGTGTGCATAGACACTCATAATTCTACACATATATATATATACAATAATACAATATAAACAATATAGATCAATATACATTAACAACAAACACATAATGTTCCATATTGAATCATAGTTTATAACCAACATCAAGGAAATACATGTACACTCACATTTAAAGCAGGCATATATATTTAACAGTCCAGTCTATTAAAATGTGTAACCACACAAAAAGTCAATAAAATTAATATTAATATTAATAATAATAATAATAACAACCATGATTGTACCATCTAAAGCAAGCGGACATCCACATATATACTCAATAAGTCGAATTCCTCTGCCCGCTTGGTATTGATTTTCATAGATATATTCGATTGGCTTATAGTTTTAAATTTGAATCACAATGGAAATTTTACGGTTAGTTAGCCAGGAAACATACACACGCGCACGCACATCCACAGATCGTGCGCACATACATACATAGTTATATGTATACACACACACACACACCACACACATACACACAGACATAGCCACATACACAACCAAAACATAAATAAATAAATAGATAATATAAGAGGTAGTATCGCAACTATACACATGCAAAACAGAGGAACCCAACCGACTGCACATACATGCATGCAGACATCAAGCCACCCCAAACGACACCAAGGCCGTGGTATTAACTAAGTAGATTCACTCACATATTTCCATAAAACAGTAAATGCAAACATACATATAATTACATCCAGATAGAGAATGTAATTTTTCATAAGGTACATAATTCATATGACACCGTATTTTTCGTAAACATAATATTTTATAACTAAAATGTCCGCAAACTTAACCGCTATGTTTTATTCAAACATTCGCTAAATTATAAAGTATAGAATACCCGTTTCTGTTTGACTATCAAAAGACATAAAAATATACATATACTAGTTATATATATACTAAGTTATATATATATATATATATAATATATATATATATATATATGACCTCGTGAAGATACCTGCAATTTTTTTCCTCTGTCCTCCCGTCTCGGGATCTTTCTTTCTCCTATGTTTCGACGAAGAGCTCCGCTCGAAATGTCATACTCCCTCTTCCATTTTCCTGAGCGCCTAATAATATTAATACTGTAATTGTTTCACGTGTTGTTGTTTTTTCTGTTTTCCCGTTTGGATTAACCTATATATATATATATATATATATATATATATAAATTATATATATATATAATATATATATAATGTATGTATGTATGTATGTATATACACACATATATGTGTTGTGTATGCAAGAATGGTGTATGTATGTATATATATAATCCATTTATCTATGTCTGTTTGTCTGTCTGTCTATCTTTACGTCTGGGCATATTTCTCTTTATATGTGAGGAGAAGAGAAGTGTTATGTCAATCTTGTTAAAACCTATAATGCTTCTCTCTCCCTCCCTCCCTCTCCCTCTCTCTCTCTCGCGCGCTCTCTCTCTCTTTCTCTCTCATTCGCTCTTTCTGTCTGTATGCGTACATTCTAATGCGCGCGCGAGTTCGTTTTATTTGTGTATGTGTGTGTAAGTGTGTGACAGAGAGAGAGAGAGAGAGAGAAAGAGAGAGTGTGTGCGCGTCTGCTTCGCGGATAATATAATATGAATGTTATATGTGTAACAGAATGACTTCGATGTCGTTACATTGTTTATTGGTCTATTAACTTATGATTAACACAAACGTGCTTATAATTGGTTATGTCTGCGGTTTTGCTCATAATATAAAGTCATAATATATACGTAGACCGTAATAGAATAATATTTCCGATTATTAATCATTGAACTAATATTAATTATTTCTAATTAACGTCTTGATGCTGGCTGCATTAAATGTCTATATTTCATTTTAACTATATTGCATTACTGCATAATATGCTATAATGTATTTTATCATTGCCTGTGTATTCTCTTATAGTCTGCTAAGCTGCATAGAGGTATGTGCTCTGGTTTTACGGTGGTTTAAGAAACTGTATTGCACAAGGCGGACTTAGGCGATTCGGCGTAGTTGTTTTGACGTTGATGCTTCGGCACGGCTGACTGAACGAGAGTACTTTTTAGCGCTGGAGACAAACACACACTCACACCCACGCAAACACACTCACACACACACACACACACGCTCACATGCAAACACACACTCACACACACATTCACATGCAAACACACACTCACACACATTCACATGCAAACACACACTCACACCCACGCAAACACACTCACACACACACACACACACATTCACATGCAAACACACACTCACACCCATGCACAAACACACACCACACACACACTCACACACACACACATTCACAGCAAACACACACTCACACCCATGAAAACACACTCACACACACAGACACACACTCACATGCAAACACACAACTCTCACACACACACTCACATGCAAACACACAATCACACCATGCAAAAACAACTCACACACACACACACACTCACTGCAAACACACACTCACACCCATGCAAACACACTCACTCACACACACACGCTTCACATGCAAACACACGCTCTCACACACACACATTCACATGCAACACACACACTCACCCCATGCAAACACACTCCCCACCACACACACATCACATGCAACACACACTCACACCCATGCAAACACCACTACTCACACACACACACGCTCACATGCAAACACACGCTCTCACACACACACATTCACATGCAAACACACACTCACACCCATGCAAACACACTCACTCACACACACACACTCACATGCAAACACACACTCTCACACACACACATTCACATGCAAACACACACTCACACCCATGCTAACACACTCACACACACACACACACTCACATGCAAACACACACTCTCACACACACACATTCACATGCAAACACACACTCACACCCATGCAAACACACTCACACACACAGACACACACTCACACGCAAACACACACTCTCACACACACACATTCACATGCAAACACACACTCACACCCATGCAAACACACTCACACACACACACACACTCACATGCAAACACACACTCACACCCATGCAAACACACTCACTCACACACACACGCTCACATGCAAACACACGCTCTCACACACACACATTCACATGCAAACACACACTCACACCCATGCAAACACACTCACACACACAGACACACACTCACACGCAAACACACACTCTCACAACACACACATTCACATGCAAACACACACTCACACCAATGCAAACACACTACACACACACACACACTCACATGCAAAAACACACACTCACACCCAGCAAACACACTCACTCACACACACACACGCTCACATGCAAACACACGCTCTCACACACAACATCACATGCAAACACACACTCAAACCCATGCAAACAACTCACTCACACACACACACTCACATGCAAACACACACTCTCACACACACACATTCACATGCAAACACACACTCACACCCATGCAAACACACTCACACACACACACACACTCACATGCAAACACACACTCTCACACACACACATTCACATGCAAACACACACTCACACCCATGCAAACACACTCACACACACACACACACTCACACGCAAACACACACTCTCACACACACACATTCACATGCAAACACACACTCACACCCATGCAAACACACTCACACACACACACACACACACGCTCACATGCAAACACACACTCTCACACACACATTCACATGCAAACACACACTCACACCCATGCAAACACACTCACACACACACACACACACACGCTCACATGCAACACACACTCTCACACGCACATTCACATGCAAACACACACTCACACCCATGCAAACACACTCACACACAACACACACACACACGCTCACATGCAAACACACGCTCTCACACACACACATTCACATGCAAACACACACACATTCACATGCAAACACACACTCACACCCATGCAAACACACTCACACACACACACACACACACGCTCACATGCAAACACTCACTCTCACACACACATTCACATGCAAACACACACTCACACCCATGCAAACACACTCACACACACACACACACACACGCTCACATGCAAACACACGCTCTCACACACACACATTCACATGCAAACACACACACATTCACATGCAAACACACACTCACATCCATGCAAACACACTCACACACACACACACACACACGCTCACATGCAAACACTCACTCTCACACACACATTCACATGCAAACACACACTCACACCCACGCAAACACACACACACACACACACACACATACACACACTCACACACACGCAAAAGCACAATCACACACATGCGCAAACATGCATTCACAGCCACGCAAAAACACTCACACACACGCCACAAACACACACATACACACACAAACACACACACACTCTCATGCGCGCATATATAGCACGGTATCTTTTAGTTTCCATCCAGTAAATCCACTTACAGTAATCCCTCGACTATCGCGGGTGATACGTCCCAAAAATCCCTGCGGTAGATGAAAATTCGAAAAGTAGAAACAGTACTTTTACTCTTTTACTTGTTTCAGTCATTTGACTGCGGCCATGCTGGAGCACCGCCTTTAATCGAGCAAATCGACCCCAGGACTTATTCTTTGTAAGCCTAGTACTTATTCTATCGGCCTCTTAGCCGAACCGCTAAGTGACGGGGACGTAAACACACCAGCATCAGTTGTCAAGTGATGTTGGGGGGACAAACACAGACACACAAACACACACATATATATATATATACATATATACGACGGGCTTCTTTCAGTTTCCGTCTACCAAATGCACTCACAAGGCTTTGGTCAGCCCGAAGCTATAGTGGAAGACACTCGCCCAAGGTGCCACGCAGTGGGACTGAACCCGGAACCATGTGGTTGGTAAGCAAGCTACTTACCACACAGCCACTCCTGCGCCTGTTTATTTATGTTTTTTAGTATCTCTGCCTTAGAGAGGGCGGCGGAGCTATTGTTTTCAGTCGTGTTTGTTTGTCTGTGGACAAGATATCTCAGGAACCGCCTGATGGATTCTGATGAAACTTTCAGGAATTTTGGCATCGTGATTGGCACGAACCGATTAGATTCTGGAATCGATCCGATACCGGACAAGGATTCTGGATTATTTTTTCTTTTTTTTTTTTTTTTGTTTTTTGGGGTTTTTTTTTTTACTTAATTTTTGAGAGCGGTCGGGTTCATTTTTAGTATTTTCGTTTGTGAGAGCAGTCGAGTTTATTTCAGATATTCTCATTTTAAAAATCATCTCTGGCTAATCGTTGAGGAGACGTTGGTGTTGCCTTGACTGGAGTTTGCGCTCTCTGGGTGTTCTTGTTATTTTTATAATTCGTATAAATTTATTTAATTACAAATGCAAAAAAAAAAAAAAAAAAACACGGAGGAATCGACGTAATCTTAAACAATAAACCGCGATATGTGAACCGCGATACGGCGAGGGATTACTGTACAAAGCTTTCGAAGTCGTTTCGACACTATAGTAGAAGACACTTGCCTAAAGTGCCACTCAGCGGGATTGAACTGAAAACTATATAGCTGGGAAGCAAACTTCTTACCACTCAGCCATCACTGCGCCTTTTGCTTTGAAATTTTTGCAACATCACTTTCATGTTCGATTACATATTTCCATTTTCAGTTCAACTCAAGTGAATTTTCTTTCGCCCATCTCACCCGACTTTAGCATGAAACACGTTTGATAAGAGTTTAAAATCGGCTTCTTTTTTGTTTGGGGCTTTTTTTTTTTTAAGCTTTGAAACCATTTGTCTTTTATCTCCTTTGTCTCTTACTTCTTTCTGTTCAGAGACTGCGACCGTGCTGTGGGAACCACCTTCAAAGATTTAGTCGAAGAACTCCACCCCAATATCGTTGCTTGGAATTTTTTTTTTTTTTTGGGTTTTTCTTAAGCTTATTCTATCGGACTCTCTTTCGCCAAACCGCTACAAGGACGCAAAAAAAACAATACTGGTTGTCAAACGGTAGTGGGAAACAA
Organism: Octopus sinensis; assembly: GCF_006345805.1. Classification (NCBI taxonomy): domain Eukaryota; kingdom Metazoa; phylum Mollusca; class Cephalopoda; order Octopoda; family Octopodidae; genus Octopus; species Octopus sinensis. The sequence goes on along the minus strand of NC_043011.1, from coordinate 35,123,336 downwards.
CACAAAGACACACTTGCTGATACACACACACACACACACACACACGCGCGCACACACACACACACACACACACACACACACACACACACACACACACACACACACATGTACAAACTTAGAACTGGGTTCCAAAAAACTGTCATGAATATAATATAATTTATGAATTAACTTTATAATTTTAAACTGCACCTCTCCATTTTTTTCTGCCTACTACTCCTGGGAGAGTCACGGGGATCAGACTTCTCTTCCGTAAGGTCCTACAAGAAGTAACCATCGTGCAGGATTCCCAAAACTTAACGAGCAACGACTATGGATATTATCCTGCCATCTCATTCTACCCTTCTGGCAGTTGCTTCGGCTTGAGCTATCCATCTTGTGATTCTAATCGCATCTCCAAAGAACCGGAGCTGTGGTAACTCAATGCGGAGAAGGAGTGGCCCGATGAGGACAGGCTCCCTGATCGAGTTGCGCACCTTAAGATCATTAGATTTAAATTATTGAATTAAAAATCACTAAACGTAAATTAATTAGTATTATTATCTGCAGTCAATCTTCGCAACCATGACCGATCATGGCTTAGGCATGACTTGATAAGCTTTCTCCAGGCTGGTCGGTTTTTCGCTTGGGTTTGCCATTTATTATGATGAATTCCTTTCTACTTCATATTCCTTTTTGCATTATCTTTGGATCTCAGTCTAGGTCTACCACTCTTTCTTTTCCCCTTGCACAGTTAGGAGTAAAGGATTTGTCTAGGGAGTCCGGTGTACGTGGCCCAACCGCCGTAAATTTCTACCAGTGAGGATTTCCATCATAGCAGGAAGGTCAGCATACCATAGGATCTCTTCATTCCTGATCTTGTCGAAGATTAGTAATTCTAAATAATTAGTAATCTTCAATAATTAAAATCATTTAAATACCTATTGGTATACATGAGAAATGCAAGATTACTAATCCAGGGTGGAATCGTCAGAGTTCCGGACAAAATGCTTTGCGGTAACTCTTCCAATTTTTTTATGTACTGACTTCAAATAACGCGGGAATCAACTTTGGCTTCCGTTTTTTCGAGGTTGATAGCATACTGTAGAAGTCAAGTACTTGGGGACGACAGCATTGACTAATCCCTTCCTCTCAAGAGCTCTGTTCTTGTGCCAAAATTAGGAAATCGCATACTTCCTCCGGCCTATCACGTTCTGGATTACAGCAGGGTTAAAATGAGAGAGAGCCAAAAGAGTCCTCTGTGTCCGCTCGTGACGACATAGGCGCCTAAACAATTAGTGACAGCATGCTACATGTTACCCAGACATATTCGTTCACAGGTGACGTTTGGCTCTTTTTTCTCAGTGAGAAAACAAATTTACTCTCCATATATTTCTTCTCTGAGTCTATAGAAAAGTTGAAGATTCTTCCTTTACTTTACAAACAAGCTGAGTTCCACAATAATAATATGCCAGACCGCCATACTCACGTTCAAATTTTTCTAAAGGTTCTTTAATTTAGAGATGGATAAATACTTAAGGTATAATGTAGCAGGTTCTTGAAACATTTTCGAATTTTATAGATTTGTCACGTAAATTTTCAGGATAAACCATGCAGTGGAATCTTATAAATTCTTTATCTGCTAAATTAATTGTGATTTTAATCGAGAAAGTAAGCCCACCATCGCCTATCATAGACAGAACCCCTGGCAGGCGTTCTGTCAATTGATACATTCATAAGCCCTTCGAGGGATAGATTAAATTTTATTATCGATTTCTTTACCTCTTTATAGATATAGTTTCTTTAATCGCTAATCTTCTACTATTTGAATGCAAATTCATTTCTTCACGAGCCTTAAAGACTGACTTTATCTACAACTCGAATAAAAACAGTAATTTGAGCTGATTTTAAAATTGATTTCGGTACCTTTTGTCGATAACCACTGAAAATTAACTAACTTCTAGTTAATTTTCTGCTCTTCCTGTTATTTAATGTTTCCAAGCGGTTTTGTCTTTTCCGGGTAGAAAATTTCAACAACTGCCGCAAGGCATTCTTTCGTAAATTCTCCATCAATAAATTTGAAGAATTTTAGAATGTGTTTTTAATTAACAGCATTGATTACGTGTATAATTTCTTTTACAATCTTTGTGTCCTTTAGCAAAACGTTAATTCAGGATGATCCCAATCTGTTTGTTTCAATTTTAAACGTTTTTTTCATATTTCCTTTTAGTTTATCATACCCACAGTGTTTAGAAATGTAATGACTCTTAACGTTAAGTTCTTCAAACACAGAAAGGTATTAAGAATATATTAAACAAGCTGGTTTGCTTTTCATTATTTTCTTTGAAAAAGCATTAATTTTTAACTGAAATCGTTAGGAGAGTATTTAATGTGTTTGTAGCATAAAAGACTAAGATTAAGTATTCCCAACCTGCTTCAAGATCACAAGCTATCGTATATCAAATAACATCACAGAATGTAAAATAATAGTAATATGAATCTTTAGCAAGCCGGGCAAAATGCTTAGCGGCACTTCGTCTGTTTTTACGTTCTGAGTTCAAATTCCGCCGTGGTTGACTTTTCCTTTCAACCTTTCGGGGTCGATAAAATGAGTACCAGTTGAACACTGGGATCGATGTAATTACTGCTCTTATGCCAAAATCTGAAACCAATATACATCGTTCTCTCTCACTCACCCACTCACCCACTCACCCACTCACTCACTCACTCACTCACTCACTCACTCACTCACTCACTCACTCACTCACTCACTCACTTTCACTCTCTTTCGTCATTGTTCTTTAATTCGGTAAGCTGTCCGATTCTAAGAGAATTTTATCAAGGGGAAGCGTGAATGAACGAGACAGAAAACGTGATGAAATGGTTCAAATTAACCTGAAGACTATATTAGAAAAAGTTGCTAAAAGATATATTTGTGTGTTCCTGACATTATACATGCCATACAAAACCTACAAAGATCACATAAAAATCGGAACTTACAAGTTGCTTAGTCTTGCCATATCAATATACTTCCTGTGGAGCGTAGGCCATCAATGATTTTTCTCCAATATTCTCGACTTTTCTATATCTTCTACTTCTCCCCAGTTGAACGATCTAAAAAAATTATGCTACGTTCGTCAGAGTCATTTCTGATTATAACGAAGCAGAACACTGAAAGAATGGTACAGGCATGGGGGTAGGCGAAGAGGAGCAATAAGAATTGGTATTAGGTAAGTGGAAGAGAAATAAAGAGGAAAGGGGGAAATGAAGTGATTTGGAAAAGAAGCAAAGAAAGGAAGCGAGAAAGGAATATAAAGAACAGAGGGTGCTCCTTTGGCGTGTGATCTACAAGGGAGATTACTTTAGGTTACTTTTTAAATTATTTTTGCATACTTAATATTGTAAATGTATTTTTTCAAAATTCTTACTATTTTAATAAGAAACCATATAAGAATTAAAATAAGCGCGTAGATCACCCACCAAAGTTAATTTGCTCAAATGGATCACACGGAAAGTAGCATTAACACAAAGTAAACTAAAAAGTAATCTAGAGTAATCTCCCTTTAAATTGTAGATCACACGCCAAAGTGGCACCTGTCTTTTTCTTAAGAAATGATATGAATTTAGTGCTGGTTTCTTGTCAAAATGCAATTGTCTTCTGGTTTCTTGTCAAAATGCATCTGTCTTCGTTCGTCGCTGATCACATTGTAAAAATCTTCAGGCAACATCTTATGGGTTTTTAGAAATTAAAAAGTAACCTGAAGTAATCCTCCTTGTAGATCGCACGCCAAAGAAGCACCGAATTGAGGAGGAGAGGCATTCGATAGAGAAAGAGACAGAGAGAAATTATTCTGATGAAAGTAGCCTTCATATTCTAGGTCGTTCAGTTTTTCTCAACGAATGAACGAGCCGATTGAGTAAGCGTATCAATAACGAACGTGTAGAAACTTCTAGAAACAGCTGTAGGTCAAAATTACTTCAATAAAGCAGAATATGTAATGACCATTATTTATGCCTTGTCTTGTATATCACCCTGTTTTTTTTAAAAAAAAACAGTATAACTGGAGCGCAGCTACGGATTCACTTTTAGGATAGTGATGAACTATAACCTCTGACCCTGCCGCAAGAAAACGCGAAGTTCTTTTACAATATTGTTAGCCTGATATAATAACAGAGAGCTTATAAAGTGTTTTGCCTGGATTGATAACTGATAACTCCTCGCTAATAACTCTGTTTATATGTGTCTGTATGTCTGTATGCGTTTGTATAATCTTATACGCTTACCTTTCTGCCAACCATTTTAATATATCACCTAACTACCAAGATATCCGCCCACTTAAACTATCTCCCTGTCCCCTTGGCTGTTTGTCTATCCGTTTATCAAACATTCTTATCGCTAAATATTGATCACAATTATCACCGAGTCTCTTAAAGACCTACGATACAGTAAACAATTTTTTTTCCTGCATCCAACCGCAAAGGAAAGAAAAAAACGAAACTTTATCTTCCTATTACGCTCCTGTTTTCTCACTCTAACGATCATTTATCGCAACTTATCGGATTATCGGTATTATTGTTTCTGTTCTTGCTTCTGTTGTTTCTGTCGTTGATGCTGCTACTGCTGCTGCTGCTGCTGCTCTTGTTGTTGTTGTTGTTGTTGTTGTCGTTATTATTATACTTAAGTTTCTTTTTTTTTCACATCTGATACTGATACAGACAGATCATATATATTTGTTTTCATGCGTTATTTACACAAATACACACACACACACATATGTACCACACACACACAACACATATAGCATACACATATACACATATACACACAAAAGTAACATATAGATTATAAATAATATCTATCTATCTATCTATCTATATATATATATACAGAGAGAGATTTATATATATATAATATATATATATATATATATAATATACACATATATATATACTTCTAAATAGATTATATATATATTTATAGACACAGGGATTATATATGCGTGAATGTATGTATGTATGTATGTATGTATGTATGTATGTATGTATGTGAGAGTGTATGTATTTATTTATGTATATACCGAGAAAGAGTGACTAACACAATACATATGCATATCTCTCATGCACGCATATACAAATATATACATACCTACATATGTATATACACAACATATATATAATATATATATATTATATATATATATCTATAATATATATATATATATATATATATATATATATATATATGTACACATGTATATACATTTACATATGCACACACATACCAATTTAGAAGATACGTATTAGTGTAAGCAATGTAAACCAAAAATAAGTTAATAAAATAAAGTAGTGAAATAATAAAATAATATTTATTTGACGCTGAAACTCCACAAAAATTATTTTGCTTCACGTTACCGATTCTCAAACGATAACAGAAATGGACGAAAGAAAAACGAAGGCAGTAGTTTCTTTTTCTTAGAAGCCCAAGCAATCACACCGAAGATCGTTCGTCGACTTGCCAACACAAACTTATGGTAATGGTATATATGTGCATGTCTAAACCTAAGGCACAAAAAGAAAATTACTCTCCCCAGACACAAGAGTATATACATATATATATATATATATATATATATATATATTATATATATATATATATTATATATATATATATATAATATATTTAATCAATATAGGGTGGCAAAAAAAAATTTTGTAGAATTCTTTTTGCCACCAGCGGCCTAGTGGGAAAAAATTAAATAGTCATAGACCATTTTTAAGTTCAACATCAACAATCAAGGAACGGCCATAATAGGCCATTCACCCACTAGAAATAACAGCCAAAGCTTCAACCGCAAATAAAGATTAATTCCGTAAACAGGAGAAAATTTAAAAAACATTATCCTGTAATTTCTTGTACGATGCACCGTTTCATCTGCTGTTTAATGGTAAACTAACCTGATTAAATTAAATCAAGCCAATCTTCCATAGGCCCTCAGATTCTTCAGCAAGAAATAGCCAAGTCGGAACAGATATTTTCACGAGGCATTTCCGACCCTGCCAAGGTAATATCTGACCTAAAATTTTCAAATCGTCGCACTCGCGCCAAATTATCGGCAGCAAATAAATATAAGCCGTCGATTCCATTACGGAATTAACCAGAAAATTCATAATTAATCAATATAGGGTGGCAAAAAAAAAAATTTTGTAGAATTCTTTTTGCCACCAGCGGCCTAGTGGAAAAAATTAAATAGTCATAGACCATTTTTAAGTTCAACATCAACAATCAAGGAACGGCCATAATAGGCCATTCACCCACTAGAAATAACAGCCAAAGCTTCAACCGCAAATAAAGATTAATTCCGTAAACAGGAGAAAATTTAAAAAACATTTACCCTGTAATTTCTTGTACGATGCACCGTTTCATCTGCTGTTATGGTTAAACTAACCTGATCAAATTAAATCAAGCCAATCTTCCATAGGCCCTCAGATTCTTCAGCAAGAAATAGCCAAGTCGGAACAGATATTTTCACGAGGCATTTCCGACCCTCGCCAAGGTAATATCTGACCTAAAATTTTCAAATCGTCACACTCGCGCCAAATTTATCGGCAGCAAATAATATAAGCCGCGTCGATTCCATTACGGAATTAACCAGAAAATTCATAATTATCAATGTAGGGTGGCAAAAAAAAATTTTGTAGAATCTTTTTGCCACCAGCGGCCTAGTGGGAAAAAATTAAATAGTCATAGACCATTTTTAAGTTCAACATCAACAATCAAGGAACGGCATATAGGCCATTCACCCACTAGAAATAACAGCCAAAGCAAATAAACATTAATTCCGTAACAGGAGAAAATTTAAAAAACATTTACCCTGTAATTTCTTGTACGATGCACCGTTTCATCTGCTGTTTAATGGTAACTATAACCTGATTAAATTAAATCAAGCCAATCTTCCATAGGACCTCAGATTCTTCAGCAAGAAATAGCCAAGTCGGAACAGATATTTTCACGAGGCATTTCCGACCTGCCAAGGTAATATCTGACCTAAAATTTTCAAATCGTCGTCGCACTCGCCCCAAATTTATCGGCAGCAAATAAATATAAGCCGTCGATTCCATTACGGAATTAACCAGAAAATTCATAATTAATCAATATAGGGTGGCAAAAAAAAAAAATTTTGTAGAATTCTTTTTGCCACCAGCGGCCTAGTGGGAAAAAATTAAATAGTCATAGACCATTTTTAAGTTCAACATCAACAATCAAGAACGGCCATAATAGGCCATTCACCCACTAGAAAAAACAGCCAAAGCTTCAACCGCAAATAAAGATTAATTCCGTAAACAGGAGAAAATTTAAAAAACATTTACCCTGTAATTTCTTGTACGATGCAC
>NC_043011.1:35085968-35105968 GCF_006345805.1 Octopus sinensis | reverse complement strand
CAGCATACCCAGCCACCCAGCATACCCAGCCGCCAGACTGTATGTTTTTTCTGACAAACACAGAAGCTTTTAATGTAGGTTTTTGTCAGTAGCTGACGAAAGTCCTTCACACACACACACATACACGCACGTTCGCACACACTCGTATACACACATGCACGCAAACAGCTATGCTCATACATAGACGTCAACAGAAGCACTCATACAGCTTTATCGATATATGCATATAGATGTGTGTGTGTGTGTGTGTATGTATGTGTGTATATACATATACATATATATATAATATATATATGTGTATATATATATATATATATATATATATATACATATACATATGTATATACATATATATGTGTATATGTATATAATATATATATATATATATATATATATGTATATATATATATATATATATATATATATATACATATACATATATACATATGTATATAGCTCCATTTTTGCTGGAAATAGGAGTCAAAACGACTTAAAAAGCTCAGTTGTCAGTGTGTATAAGTGAATTATATATCCTCGGCGGAATTTGAACTCAGAACGTAGAGACAGACGAAATACCCATTTCTTTACTACCCACAAGGGGCTAAACACAAAGAGGACAAACAAGGACAGACAAACGGATTAAGTCGATTATATCGACCACAGTACGTAACTGGTACTTATTTAATCGACCCCGAAAGGATGAAAGGCAAAGTCGACCTCGGTGGAATTTGAACTCAGAACGTAGCCGCAGACGAAATACTGCTAAGCATTTCGCCCGGCGTGCTAACGATTCTGCCAGCTCGCCGCCTTCTAAGTAGTGTATATTATAAAACAAAATGAAATATTAAGATTAAAGATTTAAAAAGCAAGAAATTGAAAGATTCCGTTTAAAGATATAAAATTAAGCCATAATCAGAAAATATTTAGACAAAGATTTTAATGATAATTAAATAATTAAAGTACTTTAAAAACATTTAAAATATTTTAAAACAGAAAAATAATTGAGAAAGATTAAAACCTAATGGAAATAATTAAGATATTTTATCTGTTTCAGTCGTTAAACTGCGGCCATACTGGGGCATTACCATGGCGAATGAATCGCCCCCAGTGATTAAAATGGTTTAAAGTCGGTACTTATTCTATCGTCACTTTCCCCGAACCGCTAAGGTTATGGGGATGTAAACACACCGACACCGGCTGCCAGGCGATGGTGGGAGATAAACACCGGTGGGGAACAAACACTGGTGGGGGACAAGCTACACGCACATACACACACACACACACATACACACACACACAACACACATGTATATATACACACAACACACATGGATACACACACACATGTACACACACATACACACACACACACACACACTCGCACACACATGTATGTATAAAATTTAAATGAATGAATCATTTCTCATTTAAATTCCTCGTTTAAATTATGACTTTTATAACTCACTCTGCAAGACTAATATTAGGCCTGTGGGCCTTTACATCAATCGAAATCTTTATGAATTTCCTTTTGATTTTGGAACATTACGCAAGCCAGTATCCTACATGATGTGCTAATGAGGCAATATCCAAGATTATAATTGTTCCATCTATCTATCTATCTATCTATCTATCTATCTATCTATCTACCTATCTATCTATCTACCTATCTATTTATCTATCTATCTATCTATCTATCTATCCTTGTGGCTATGGCGAAAGAATGTGTATGGTGGACGCGTCTGAATGGTCTAGAGACAAACACTTTCCTCTCTGGTCAATCTCTCATCAACTTCTTCAAGTATCACTTGAAGAGGAAGGTGAGAGTAGAGATGAAAGTTTTGTCTAGTGAATGCTTCAAAAAAGATGGGTGAATGTAGCAAGGATGGCACATGTGAATGACGGAGCCAGCTTGAGCATAATTCAATGAACCAATAGAAAAAATTTGCTTTCCCTTTTTACATTGACATTTCCGTGATACACGATCCCTATTGATCGGCCCCACTTTTTTTTTTTTCACAATCCCTTTTGATTGGAATTCGGCCCTTTCTTTCCCCTCTTCTTCCCAAAAAGAAAAGCTCTACTTCGTATTTTGTCCCTTCTATGTTCAGCCCATCTATCTATCTACCTAGGGAGAGTTTACGAAAAAAATAAAAGACGAAGACAGGTGGTGTACAAAACAAACAGATGTATTAGTATAACGCTCAGGAATAGAAAAAGTCTTTTACGTTTCGAGCCTACGCTTTTCTACAGAAAGGGACACAGAAAAAAACAAGGAGAGAAACAAGGAGAGAAAAAAATGTGTGTAATGGCTAACGATCTATCATGGCGACTAATCAAACTATCTATCAATCTACGTACATACGCACATACATACATACATACATACATACATACATACATACATACATACATACATACATACATACATACACACATACATACACAGACAAGATAGAAGTAAATAGACGCCCTTATAATCGTTAAAATTTATTTAAATCTGAAATTATACATTCAAATTATTTATTAATTATTATAAATGTGAATACTTAATATTTAATAGACATGCCCCTTGCTTTTTCAATACAAGGACCCTATTAGGCATTCTAATGATCAGATGACAAATGTTCTCTTGAGGAATTTCTTGCCAAGTTTCATACAATAATCTCAAAAGATATGGCTTTGAAGATGCCTTCTTGTTATTTTTATGAAGTGTTCTGTCCGTTATGCCCCAGAGTTGTTCAATAGAGTTCATATTTGGAGACTGGCTTCGCCATGGAAGCTTTTCAATGCCATTCTCATCCAAGAAATCTTGGGTCCTGGAGGTCTTCTAACAAATTCTTGCTTCTTAGAAAGCGAAACAACCCACATTACGTACATGACGAAAACAGTGAAGTTTGTGGGTAAGAGTCTAAAGCTTTGAGGATACATAAAAAGTGATGGTTCAAGAAAGTTGGTTTAAATTCATGGTTACTTACTTGAACAGTGCCAAATACATCCAGTTGTTGAAGGACAATTTGATACCAGGCATGAATGAAGATGGGATTTTTCGGCATGACGGAGTTCCATGCCGCAGATCACGCGCAACACAACAGTCTGGCTGATAAAGGTGTTACCGTGGCCAGCCCGGAGCCCTTACTTAAATATCATCGAGCAATTGTGGGCAGAACTAAAGAGAAGAGTTCGTCAGAAAAATCCACACAATCTTGAAGAGTTAGGCGCAGGAGTGGCTGTGTGGTAAGTAGCTTGCTTACCAACCACATGGTTCTGGGTTCAGTCCTACTGCGCGGCACCTTGGGCAAGTGTCTTCTGCTATTGAGTGGATTTGGTTGACAGAAACTGAAAGAATCCCGTCATATATATATATATATATATGTGCATGCATGGGTGTGTATATGTTTGTGTGTCTGTGTTTGTCCCCCCAACATCGCTTGACAACCGATGCTGGTGTGTTTACGTCCCCGTAGCTTAGCGGTTCGGCAAAAAGAGGTCGATAGAATAAGTACTAGGCTTACAAAGAATAAGTCCTGGGGTCGATTTTTTCGACTAAAGGCGGTGCTCCAGCATGGCCGCAGTCAAATGACTAAAACAAGTAAAAGAGTAAAAGAGTTGTGGGAGCTCAGCCACAGAGAATGGCATCTCATACTTGTGAAGATGGTGAAGGATTTGTACGCATCTCTTCCCAGGTGCATTGAAGCAATTATTGAAGCCAAGGGAAGCCACACGGAATATCTACAATGTACAGTAACTTCTTGAAATGAACATTATGTAATAAATTTTCATTCTAGTCATTTTTCTGTTTTATAACACTGTATCTTGATTGGTTTATGTGAAGTGGCCGAAAACTTTTGCACGGCCATTTTTGGGTGGTCGTCTCGCATCTTCTCTTCTCATTCATATCCCCTACTGCAAAATATAATGGTTAGGTATGGAAATGGCTCCAACAGGGCCAATGTTTCATCTGTAATAAACACAATGCGAAACATCCACTTATAAGTTGGCAATTAGTAGAAATTTACAATAGTTTGAAGTAGCCGTTGATACTGTATATATATGTGTGTGTGTGTGTGTGGTGTGTGTGTGTGGTGTGTGTGTGTGTGTGTGTGTGTGTGTGTGTGTGTGCGTGTGTGTGTGTGTGTATGTGTGTGTGTATGTATGTATGTATGTATGTAAGAAAAAGAAAACGGAGACATTAAGATATAGACATCAATTTATTAGAACATATTCAATTCTAAACACACAAACTCACACCACCTACAATTGTTTCCATGCCAAATTAATTCAATATGAGAAATTAAATTAGATTAAGAGGATTTTGTATCTTTGATTTAATTATATATATACGCAGACATAACAGAAGTAAATAGACACCCTTATGATCATTAAAATGTATTTAAATCTGAAATTATACATTCAAATTAGTTAATATTTATTATAATGTCAATACTTATTATTTAGTAGACGTGCCCTTTGCATTTTTCAATTCAAGGATGCTATAAAACATGCTCCTGATCAGATGAATATTCTCTTGAGGAATTTCTTACCAAGTTTCATGTAGTAATCTCAAAAGATCCGGCTTTGAGGATGCGTTCTTGTTCTTTTTATGAAGTGTCCTGTCCATTATGTCCCAGTCGTGTTCAATAGGGTTCATATCTGGTGACTGGTCTCGCCATAGAAACTTTTTGATACGATTCTTTTCCAACCTATCTTGGGTCGTTTTAGCTGTGTGACAAGGATTCCCATCTTCCATAAATAGTCTTCTTTAATCCTTTCGCCATTGGAGAAGATTGAAAGGAGTCCTTTCTGCAATATGGACACATATTTATCTGGGTTTATGTTTCCATCACACTCTACCAACCCTGACTGACCATTGCTCCAAATTGCTCCCCAGACAATCACAAAATAGCAGGCCTGTTTCATTGTTGGCAGAAATCTTTTCATGTCGAATTCTTGATCACAGAGTCTCCAGACCCACACTCGACCACTGTCAGAAAATACATCAGGGAATATGATAGTGGCCCAAAATGCTAGTGGCCTCTCCATCAACTCACTGGTCCAATCTTTTCTCCGCCTGATGTTGGCTGGTCGAAGAAGTGGCTTCCTTCTTCCTGCTCTGCCATAGTAACCAAGTTTGTGGAGATACCCGACAGCTCTTCTGGGACTGACATCAAATTGTTCTACTATGTCAGAGGACTTGCAACGAGGATTATCCTCCACACTTCTCTTAACAAAGAGAAGGATCCTGTCAGAGGGCCCCTATTGATCTGGATGAGGTGATGTGGATTCTTTCCCATCTCTGGTGGGAATCACTCTATTAGCTGTAGAAAACAGGATCCCTAGGTTTTCTGCAGTTTTACACTAAGTTCACTTTTAGATTGCCCCACAATACGGCCTCTTTGAAATTCAGACAGTAAGAAGGTTTATTTTGTACATGACATGATTGAATAGTCACGTGTAGAACCAGAAGCATAAAAATGTCAATTAATAAAAATACAAATCATTTCAAGTTAAAATAAGCATAGAACACAGAGTTTATTGAGTGTCTATTTACTTCTGTCATCTCTGTGTGTGCGCGCGCGTGTATATATATAATATATATATATATATATTATATATAATATATATATATATATATATATATATATATAATATTGATATATATATTATATATATATATATTATATAACAATTGTAGCGTGGAAGGTGTTTGTTTATGAGCCATTTAAGAAACACACAAAAACCGTTAGATTCACTTCAACATTAAAATTTAAGTCATCATTAACCTTAATCATAGTTTTCTGTGTTAACCATAAATCACTTACAAGTTAATACGCGTAGTTGGTCAGAATACTCGGTGGAGTCAACCATGACGAGATTATCATATCTGGTAAGTTCATGGTTATCAATTCATTGCATGTAAAGTTCACCGTCATCAATTCACCGCTGGGAAAGTTTATCGTCATTAGTTCACCACAGGGCAAGTTCACAGTTATCAATTCACCGCACGGTAAGTTCACCGTTATGAATTCACCACAGGGAAATTTCACCGTTATCTGTTATAAGCTTAAATATATATATATATATATATATAGTGGGAATTAACAAAAAAACAAAAGACGACGGGTGTGTAAACAACAAACAGATGTATTAGTTTAACGCTCGGGAAGTGAGAAAGTTTTTATGCTTCGAGCCTACGCTCTTCCACAGAAAAGAACACTGAAATAAACAGGGACAGAAAATAGAAAAAGTGATCTATCATGGTGAATGCCGGGCAGAGGGATCACACAGGAGAGCTATGAAGAAGTGGAGATAATAAAGTAGTGGTGATCCCAAAATAAAGTTGCGCGTGTGTGTGTATGTGAGAGCGTGTATGTGCGTGTGGATGGGGGCTGGTGACATTGACGTGTGCGTGTGTGCATGTATAGGTGTGTGGATGATGGTGTAGATGCTGGGAAGTGGTCAGTGCTAGTGTGTGCGCTGGCGTGGGTGCTGGGAAATGGTCAGTGCTAGTGTGTGCTGGGTGTTGTGATGTGGTGTTGTGTGGTGGTGTTGAGGTCTGGGTGATGCGAGAATGGGGGAAGCAAATGTGGGGGTCTAAGGGATGGGATGGGGGATGGGATGTAGAGGGATGGTGGATTGGAATGTGGGGTAACGAGGGAGAAGGTGATGATGAAGGGAGAGGGTGGAAGGGAGAAGGTAGGTAGAAGTGACGAGAGGAAGTAGGTACCAGAGCAAGAGAGGAGAAGTGGGTGGGAGGAAGTAGGTGTGAGAGGAAGAGAGAAGAGAGGAGGAGGATTAGATGAAGAGGGGAAGAGAGTTGAGCCCATGTGGCACAAAGGAGCAACGAGAGAAAATTAATCCCTGCTCACGACGAAGAAGTCCAGATGGCCCTTGTGCAAGGACAATCCGAACACAGATAGGTGTTGTAAAGAGTGACCGGTAGAGCGGGAATGGCGCGAGACCGGGGTGTCGTTACCAAGTCGGATGTCTCGGAGGTGTTCCGCGAACCGGTCAACCAAGCGGCGTCCCGTTTGACTGATGTATAAAGAAGGACAGAGAGTGCAGGAGATGCAGTTGATGACGTTGCTAGAAGTGCAGGTGGAGTCAGTGGTATGATAGGATCGATGATGGGTGCCTGTGAGGAGATAGGCATACACACACACATTTGTGTATATGCAACAACTGTTTAGGGTCGAGTTTAGAAGTTAATAATCAAGGATGACATTTAGGGTCAGATTTAGAGATTAGTAGTTTACGATAAAGTTCAGGGTCCAGGTGAAAGGCTAACAATCAACGATAAAGTTTAGGGTCCAATTTGGAAGCTAATAGTCAAGGATAATATTTTGGGTTAGGTTTAGAGATTAATAGTCCAAGATAAAATGTAGGGTCCAGGAAAGTTTAAAGGTGTAATTTACAGGTTAGTAGTTAAGGATAAAGTTTTAGAGTCCAGTTTAGAGGTTAATAATTAAGGATAATATTGAAGAGGCTGGCTAGAGGTAGATTAATAGATAAGGATAAAGTTTAGGGGTTAGGCTTGGGAGTTAATAGTTAAATATAATGTTTAGGGTCCAAGTAAAAAGTTTATAGTCAAGGATTATCTTACGGTAAGAGCGTGGATCTGGATATTACGATTAAAATTGTGCTTGTGCATATGCTGAAACAGAAATTGGTAGGTCAGCTTATAACGTGTTTAGTAGTCTCTCTATATAAAAGTGAAATGGCTGAAAGTTGTATGTTTGCTTGTCTCATTTGGTGGTTATGCAGGATTCAATGACAGTAGGCGTGCTCGGATTGTGGCGAAAATTTACAGGGACATGTAAAATGAGGCGAGGAAGCGACTGGACTAGGTTAGAAATCTCCATCTCCAAAGCTGTGGTTACTAGGACAACAAAACCCATTTTCGATCGATTCTGCAAGCTGTGGAGGTCATGTTTTGTGGGCGATTTTAATAAAAAGCACACTTGCATAATCTACGGGCTCTTCTGTTTAATAGTTCGTCAATTTTTTGTGGAAATTGTTGTTTAAAAGAAAAGATTTTATGAAGTGAAAAAAAAAGTTATATTTTTAGTCGTATTACCATTTGCTTTTTTTGTTGCTTGCATCTTCGATTTGTTCTGCATAAAAATTATACCACCTTGTAGAAATATTTTTTGGATGTTGATTCGTTCAAAAATTCCGCCGATAAGTACAAAAATAATCAAGTTTACGGTTATTTTTTATTTTATTTTCTTGATTTAGTGGCACGAGACGGTAGGCGTGATTTTTTACGCGTTTCGCCGAGAAGGCTTATCGACTTTTTAATCAATGACGCGTCAATAGTATCATACAGCATTTTTATTTTATCCTTACTAGCATGGATAGATTGGTCCATTATTAAAGCTGAATTACTTCTATTCCATTGCTACTTAGGCATCTTCAATCAACGGTCATAGAAATAAATGCCTCTCGATTTCTTCAAAAAAATTACAATGGTTTACTAATTCTTTGAAAATTAATTTTTCAATGAGCTATATTTCTTCGTTTTATTATCTTTTCACGTTTTGGTTAACACTTCACGTTTTTGTTAGTTGTTAAGCTTATTAACTCGGTGGAGACACATGGCCTAGTGGTTAGAGCAGCGGAATCGCGGTCGAGGAATCGCGGGTTGGAATCTCAGACCAGGCGATGTGTGTTTATGAGCGAAACACCTAAGCTCCACGCGGCTCCGGCAGAAGGTAATGGCGAACTTCTGCTGACTCTTTCGCCACAACTTTCTCTCACTCTTTCCTCCTACATATTGCAGCTCACCTACGATGGACCGGCATCCCGTCCAGGTGGGGAACCTGTACGCTAAGGAAACCGGGAAACCGGCCCTATGAGCCAAGCGTGGCTCGAGAAGGAACAACAACAACAAGCATATTAACTTAAGGCCTTATTTTTCATGCATTTTTAGTATAGTTATACGATATGCCAAACGAAATAAAGTCCTGAAATTTACCTTTTTTTAAAATGTGGTGGTTCGAGAATAGACCTGAATGAAATCGGGTTAAAAAGCTCATGATATGATAAAATTATAATAATCTAGGACAGTTTTAGCTGTCTCTCCTAAACACGTCTCAAATCTTCTGGAACGCATCTCGTATATATCTACTACATATGTGGAAAATCGGTGAGTGTTTCTTTGTGGCATTGTTATGTAACTCCTCCTACATCGTTTTATTGATTTTTATGAAACTTGACACGTGAGTAGAACTCATGACTGGAAAAATCGTGACATACTTAGATTGTTGAAAATATCGATAATACCGCCCCTGGGCGGGACCTTAATATTTACCTCATATAACTAATTTTTTTTAATCAATCACCCAAGGAAAATAACCCATAGCATCTGCACAATATATTTTTTTTTAAATACTCAAGGGAAATACTCCATTTCATTGTTTATGTTTGATTACTCTGAATATAGATTTTTTGTGTGGCTAATTTCTAATTTTTGCAGACAATATCACTTTATTTGACACGTGAATAAAACTCATGTCTGGAAACCTCGTGACATACTTAGATTGTTAAAAAAAATCGATAATAGGGCTCCTCCAATGGATCCTTCTATCTACTACAATAGTTTTTGTGATGACAGCAATTATACATTTCCCAGATGCTTTCGCTAAGCAGAATAATGTCTTTGCCGCTTGACCCTTCTAACCTCTTCTAGACCACCACTGGCTGGATTGAAGATAACAGACCTCCAGCGAAATCACTTGTTCTCAACAATATGTCTATCCTTCAAGCTGCTTTTCAATAATTATAGAAACAAAAACTCCGTAAGCTAAAGGCAGTTACTGAGAGCGACCATCAGTGAATGTGAACGTTATTATTGCACGTTCTTCAAACACTTCATTCATATATTTATATAACCGCTCTCAACCAACCTCCGACAATCTTTCTCGCCAAGCTCCCGAAACTTCTCTCGCCAAGCTCCAACAATCTCTCCCTCCTCCAGCTGACAGTTTTTTGTACTTTTCAGTGACGGAAAATACACCTTTTGCGGCAGTTATAATGAAATTGCTTTCTTTTATCAAAGTAATAATGCGTTTCAATAGAACATATTTACCCCTGGGAATTACCGGGTAAATATATATATGCATGCTTGCATGCATGCATGTATGTATGTATGTATGTATGTATGTATGTATGTATGTATAACATTTCTATCGAGTTAGAAAACAGAGAGATCTAATGGATTCAAATTAATTTATTAATTAATCAACATATTTACCAACAATTGTTTCATTTTACAAACAAAATTAAAATTACAAAATGTATTTAGATATATAATTTTCCATTTTAAATACCTTGTATGGAAAATTATCAGGATGTATTTAAAATGCAAAATCATATATTCATATACATTTTCCATACAAGGTATTTAAGATTATATATTTATATATGTTTTGTAATTTTAATTTTGTTTGTCAAATGAAACAATTGTTGGTGAATATGCTGATTAATTAATAAATTTGTATCCATTAGATCTCTCTGTTTTTTTAACTCGTTAGAAATGTTTGATATTTTACGGTAATCTACTAAATATATTCACTGAATAATTATTGCTCCAAAATTTAATTTATTAAACCAGTGTATCTTGGAATAATATCCCCAAAAGAGGTTTGAATATCCCCATTGTGACTATATATATATATATTGTGCGTGTTTGTGAGTATATATATATATATATTATATACATATATAATAACATAAATAATATATAAATATATGTATATATACATATATGTACATACCTACATATATATGTATATATAGATGAATATATGGGTACAGGACATCAAAAAACGTCAACAAAATGAGAAACGAGAACATAAAAAACAAAAGTAGAGAAAACGAACTTTTTTCGAACAAGGAAGGAAACAAATAGAGAAACGAGACAGGCAACAGAAAGAACATTCACTTCATCAGTTGTCACCTGTTTTGTCTACTCAGCGTTCGAAGGTAGGGACAAGACGCGACTTCGTTAAAACAGTCCTTCCCACAAAGTAAATTAAATAAAATTTGGGACTTTTTGCGGAGGGTTAAAGTGGTAACAAAAACAGTACAGTAAGAACAAAACATTAAAAACAAACGGTGAGGGCTGTTTTATATTATATATATATATATATATATATATATATATATATATATATATATATATTATTGGCGCGTCACAACGAAGACTTTTGAAAGATAGACCCAAATGTAATTGGTAGAACTGTACACATGTTCAATCTCATGCGGACGTCTCCTGTATAGTTCTTCAAATTATATTTTACTATGATGATCGCACTGATGAGTTGCGGACAATTATGTAAGTAATAACCTAAGGGGTAACAACGAAACTGGGTTTGTGATTAATCTTTAATTTTGTATCTTTTCATTTGTCTTGGTCGCTTACGTTCTGGCGTTTGCTAAATATTCTTGAGAACAATCCTTTCTTAGTGGTAGACCGTAGAGGGTCTACTTCTAGCATAATGGATGTCCATTTAGTGGTCATCCCTCTTATTGTATGTATATATATATATATAGATATATATATATATATATATATATATATATTATATATAATATATAATTAATTAATAAGGGTGAGAGAATTAGATACTAATTTAATAGTATATTTATTCAACACCAAGTGGCCTAGTGCTACGAGAAACCTGGATTATTATAATATTTTATAACATATTATAATATTTACAAAATAAATATAAGAGATGGTCACTATATTGGCCACTCTAGCACCAGTTAATCCAAAAGGTTTCAACCACGAAAATACATGTTTCCATGAAAGCCAGTACGACTGTTAGCTCACACGGACAGGGCAAGTAAAAAATAACAAAATACAGATTATTTTGGGACAATTGTTTCGCTATTAATGAATTAAATGTAATTTACTTACAAAAAAATCCATTTGTAGCTCGTCAGCCAAGACTATCTGGATGAAATCCATCAATCACACGCCAGATTTTACCATAACGATAAATACGCGTGTGGTTCAATTGATTACATCCGACGTTATAATTCAAATGCCCCAACAACAGCGCGCCAAACTTTCACGGAAAACAAATACAGCATTTAGAAATAAATGCAGCATAATTATAATTAATAATAAGGGTGAGAGAATTAGATACTAATTTAATAGTATATTTATTCAACACCAAGTGGCCTAGTGCTACGAGAAACCTGGATTATTATAATATTTTATAACATATTATAATATTTTTACAAAATAAATATAAGAGAGTGGTCACTATATTGCTCACTCTAGCACCAGTTAATCCAAAAGGTTTCAACCACGAAAATACATGTTTCCCATGAAAGCCAGTACGACTGTTAGCTCACACGGACAGGGCAAGTAAAAATAACAAAATACAGATTATTTTGGGACAATTGTTTCGCTATTAATGAATTAAATGTAATTACTTACAAAAAAATCCATTTGTAGTCGTCAGCCAAGACTATCTGGATGAAATCCACTCAATCACACGCCAGATTTAACCATAACGATAAATACGCGTGTGGTTCAATTGATTACATCCGACGTTATAATTCAATGCCCCAACCAACAGCGCGCCAAACTTTCACGGAAAACAAATACAGCATTTAGAAATAAATGCAGCATAATTATAATTAATAATAAGGGTGAGAGAATTAGATACTAATTTAATAGTATATTTATTCAACACCAAGTGGCCTAGTGCTACGAGAAACCTGGATTATTATATATTTTATAACATATTATAATATTTTTACAAATAAAATATAAGAGAGTGGTCACTATATTGCTCACTCTAGCACCAGTTATCCAAAAGGTTTCAACCACGAAAATACATGTTTCCCATGAAAGCCAGTACGACTGTTAGCTCACACGGACAGGGCAAGTAAAAATAACAAAATACAGATTATTTTGGGACAATTGTTTCGCTATTAATGAATTAAATGTAATATTACTTACAAAAAAATCCATTGTAGCTCGTCAGCCAATTGAAATAACGTCGGATGTAATCAATTGAACCACACGCGTATTTATCGTTATGGTAAAATCTGGCGTGTGATTGAGTGGATTTCATCCAGATAGTCTTGGCTGACGAGCTACAAATGGATTTTTTTGTAAGTAATATTACATTTATTCATTAATAGCGAAACAATTGTCCCAAAATAATCTGTATTTTTGTTATTTTTTACTTGCCCTGTCCGTGTGAGCTAACAGTCGTACTGGCTTTCATGGAAACATGTATTTTCGTGGTTGAAACCTTTTGGATTAACTGGTGCTAGAGTGAGCAATATAGTGACCACTCTCTTATATTTATTTTGTAAAAATATTATAATATGTTATAAAATATTATAATAATCCAGGTTTCTCGTAGCACTAGGCCACTTGGTGTTGAATAAATATACTATTAATTAGTATCTAATTCTCTCACCCTTATTAATAATTATAATTATGTGCATTTATTTCTAAATGCTGTATTTGTTTTCCGTGAAAGTTTGGCGCGCTGTTGGTTGGGGCATTTGAATTATAACGTCGGATGTAATCAATTGAACCACACGCGTATTTATCGTTATGGTAAAATCTGGCGTGTGATTGAGTGGATTTCATCCAGATAGTCTTGGCTGACGAGCTACAAATGGATTTTTTTGTAAGTAATATTACATTTAATTCATTAATAGCGAAACAATTGTCCCAAAATAATCTGTATTTTTGTTATTTTTTACTTGCCTGTCCGTGTGAGCTAACAGTCGTACTGGCTTTCATGGGAAACATGTATTTTCGTGGTTGAAACCTTTTGGATTAACTGGTGCTAGAGTGAGCAATATAGTGACCACTCTCTTATATTTATTTTGTAAAAATTTTATAATATGTATAAAATATTATAATAATCCAGGTTTCTCGTAGCACTAGGCCACTTGGTGTTGAATAAATATACTATAAATTAGTATCTAATTCTCTACCCTTATTAATTATTATATTATGCTGCATTTATTTCTAAATGCTGTATTTGTTTTCCGTGAAGTTTGGCGCGCTGTTGGTTGGGGCATTTGAATTATAACGTCGGATGTAATCAATTGAACCACACGCGTATTTATCGTTATGGTAAAATCTGGCGTGTGATTGAGTGGATTTCATCCAGATAGTCTTGGCTGACGAGCTACAAATGGATTTTTTTGTAAGTAGTAATTACATTTAATTCATTAATAGCGAACAATTGTCCCAAAATAATCTGTATTTTTGTTATTTTTTACTTGCCCTGTCCGTGTGAGCTAACAGTCGTACTGGCTTTCATGGGAAACATGTATTTTCGTGGTTGAAACTTTTGGATTAACTGGTGCTAGAGTGAGCAATATAGTGACCACTCTCTTATATTTATTTTGTAAAAATATTATAATATGTTATAAAATATTATAATAATCCAGGTTTCTCGTAGCACTAGGCCACTTGGTGTTGAATAAATATACTATTAAATTAGTATCTAATTCTCTCACCCTTATTAATTAATTATAATTATGCTGCATTTATTTCTAAATGCTGTATTTGTTTTCCGTGAAAGTTTGGCGCGCTGTTGGTTGGGGCATTTGAATTATAACGTCGGATGTAATCAATTGAACCACACGCGTATTTATCGTTATGGTAAAATCTGGCGTGTGATTGAGTGGATTTCATCCAGATAGTCTTGGCTGACGAGCTACAATGGATTTTTTTGTAAGTAATATTACATTTAATTCATTAATAGCGAAACAATTGTCCCAAAATAATCTGTATTTTTGTTATTTTTTACTTGCCCTGTCCGTGTGAGCTAACAGTCGTACTGGCTTTCATGGGAAACATGTATTTTCGTGGTTGAAACTTTTGGATTAACTGGTGCTAGAGTGAGCAATATAGTGACCACTCTCTTATATTTATTTTATATTTATTTTATATTATATATATATATATATATATACATATATATATATATACATATATATATATATATATCTATATATATATATATATATATATACAGTATATAACTACATATCTATATATACATACATATATACACAAACACACACACACACACACTATGTACATGTATGTATGTATGTATGTATGCACTGACCTAAACATAATTGTTTAAAGCCAGCGAATTGACAGAATCACTAAGCCGTTGGAAGACACAACACACACACACACACACATACACCTATATTCGTGATTGTTCCTCGAATTCGCGGTTGACGCTTCTCGTTCCGTCGCTCTATTTCTAGATCCTCGGGTGACTTTCCAGTCCAGTTACTATCGCTTCCTAAATTCGTCCATATTCCGGACACATTGTTCCACTTGATAGACCAAGCTTCCCTTCTTGCTCTCACCTCACTCTCATTCTTTCTTCCTCTCTCTCCCTCTCTTTTTCTCTCTCTATCTCTCTCTCCTCACTCCCAGTTCTCTCTTTTTCTTTTCCGCTCCCTCTCTATCTATAGCTCCCCTTTTTTCTCTCTCTCTCTAGCTCCCTTTCTTTCTTTATTTCTCTCTCCTCCTCTTGCTCTTTCTCTCTTTCTCTCTCTCCCACTCTCCTCACTCTCGGCTTCCCTCTTTTTCTTTTCATTTCCCTCTCTGTTTATACATCCCCTTCTCTCCCTCCCCTCTTGCTTCCTTCCTTTCTTTCTTTCTCTCTCCTCTCTCTCTCTCTCTCTCTCACTCTGTCTCCTCATCCCGGCTTCTCTCGTTTTCTTTTTCTTTCTCTCTCTATCTATATATCCTCCTCTTTCTCCCCCTCTCTCTCCCTTTCTCTCTTGCTCCCTCTCTTTCTCTCTCCCCCCTTTCTTTACATGCGTGTAGTATTTATGTATGTGTTCGTACTTATATACACACATATATACACATGCACATACACCAATATACCTTTGATTTTTCCTGAATATATTTTGCAACTTTGGCGAACTACAGTTGCTTTGAAACACTAAACATTCAAACCATAAAGATTAGCACAAGTTTAATCCTATTCCCCAGGTCCAAGCTCTTACCATAACATAATCCTTAACAATAAACCATTTACTTGGACCCTAAACATTATTCTTGACTGTTAACCTCAAGCCTGACCCTTAAATTTTATCTCTATCTATTAGCCTACCTCTGGATAGACCCAAAATATTATCCTTAATTATTAACCTTTAAACTGGACCCTACACTTCATCCTTAACTATTACCTCTAAACTGGACCCTAATCTTTATCATTAACTATTAACCTTTAATCTAGACCCTGAATTTTATCCTTAACTATTATCCTACCTCTGACTAGATCCCTAAATATTATCCTTAATTATTAACCTCTAAACTGGACCCTAAACTTTAATCATTAACTATTAACCTTAAATCGAGACCCTGAACTTATTCCTTAATTATTAACTTCTAAGCTGGCCCCTAAACTATTGGTCTTTCCCTGCAGCCTAAACTTTTTCTTTCATCTTTTTTTTCTATTTTTTACTTCTTTCAGTCATTAGACTGTAGTTATACTGGGGCACCCCCTTGAAAAATATTGTAGTCGTATGAATCGACCCCAGTACTTATTATTACTTTTTTTTTTTGTTAATCTTGTACTTATTTTATCGAACACATTTGCCGAACCGCTAAGTTACGGGACGTAAACACACTAACATCGGTTGCCATGCAATGATGAAGAACACACACAGATACAAAGACACACACAGATACAAAGACACACACCACACACGCACACGTATATATATATATATATATATATATATATATATATATATATATATATATAAGAGAGAGAGAGAGAGAGAGAGAGAGAGAGAGAAATAGGATAGGCTACTTTCAGTTTCAGTCTACCAAATTCACTCACAAGACTTTGGTCGGCCCGAGGCTTATAGCAGAAGACACTTGCCGAAGGTGCCACGCAGAGGGACTGAAGCCGGAACCATTATATTGAATGTTATCGATAATATCGCCACTGCCTAATCGTGAATATTAACCTTTAAATGTGCGTCTTCAACACGGACTTTCATTTTGACTCTAAAATTGGGCCCCAAACACTAAGCATAGGTAAAAAAAAAATCCTCCCGCGTGGCTCTGTGTTAAAAGGTTTGCTTCCCAGTACCATGGTTCCGGGTTCAATCCCATTGCGTGGCACCTTGTGAAAATATCATCTACTATATCTCCGGGCCAACTAAAGATTAGTGAGTGAATTTGGTCGATGGAAGCTGAGAGACGGCCATATATAATAATATAAATAATATATAAATATATGCATAAATACATAAGTATATGTACATATCTACATATATTATTATATGCGTGCATATTTGGGTACAGAACATAAAAAAAAACGTTGAACACAATGAGAAACGAAAACATAAAAACAAAAATATAGAAACGAACTTTTGGGGGGAACAATGAAAAAAACAGAGAAACGAGACATGCAACATAAAGAATATTCCCCTTCATCAGTTGTCCCTGTTTCATGTACTCCGCGTTACGACGGCAAGGACAATACGCGACTTCGTTGAAACAGACTTTCCTGCAAAGCAAATTAAATAAAATTTGGGATTTTTTCCGGAGAGTTAAACTGGTAACAAGAACAGGACAGTAAGAACAAAACTGTAAAAACAAACAGTGAGGGTTGTTAAGCCAAGACGATAGAAAAATTATTATGAACGCTAGGAAGACGAGCTTATTAGAGGAGACAGGTATAAGCACGCTTTGTCTTTAGGAAGGTAGCGAGCAGAAAGATAGATTCTCTTTCGTTACGTGTCAGCGATGAGAGAGTCGAGGTAGAGGAGTGAGAGAGAGGGAACGGTGAAGAGGAGAAGAGAAGAATAGGGAAGGGTAGAAGAGAAAACTAGAAAGGATGAAGAACAAGAGAGAGAGATATATATAGACAGATGAGAGATAGTAGAGATAGAAGAGTGCGCGCATCTTAATTATTTAGATAAAACTTACTTGGAAAAGGATGCGTGGCGTTCGATCATACAATAATATAAATAATATATAGATATATACATATATACATACATTTATGTACATGCCTACATATATATGTATATATACATGCATATATGGGTACAGGACATAAAAAAAATGCTGAACACAATGAGAAACAAAAACCTAAAAACAAAAACATAGAAACGAACTTTGGGTGGGGGACAACATATATATATATGAATAATGAGGTTAAAAACCTCATTCAGGGACAGCAAAATCCTATGAATGTACTGGTTAGTTACCTATACAAAGAATGTTGAAAATTACAGTTAATACTCAACTGCAAGGTAACTATATAAACCATGGTTTATATATATATATTTATTTATCATAAGATAGGAAAATAGAGAGATAATAAATAATCATTTAATAATTAAAAAATTGTCAAACATCCCTTACAGCTGTTTCAATTCAAGACCTTTCTTACGGCCGTTTCCGTTTCACTCTGATGAAGCTCCGTGTACTAGATCAAATATGCTATGGAGATGATGAATATTAGTTTCGGAATTTCTTTCATAAGCACCGACTAAGATTGGAATCGGAAACGGCCGTAAGAAATGTACATATATATATATATGTATACATACATACATACATACATACATACATACATACATACATACATACATGCAGATATATACTGATATATATATATATACAAATATATATATATATGTATGTATATATATGTATGCATATATATATATGTATATATATATATATATATATACATATATCTGTGTGGTGTGTGTGTGGTGTGTGTGTGTGTGTGTGTGTGTGTGTGGCTAATAAGTTTGAAAATAGAGAGATTCAATGGATATAAATTGATTCATTAATTAACATTGCTTATAAATGTATCACTTCACAACCAATCTAAATTACAAAACATATATAATATAAGAATATTAATAGACTATAAGAGACTATATGTATATTAACAAACTGATTTGATTTCATGACACGTTACTAACATTCATACACACCCACACATGAATCAACTTAGACAGTAATCATCTACACACACACACACACACACACACCACGCACAAACTATTATGCATAAATTGAAATGGGCTATGAAAAGCCATGCTTATACATGTATGTGTCGTTATGGAAATATTCGATAACCTTTTACTGATATAGATACACACGCACTGATAAAGCAACTGAAGCAGTAACGATCTATAAACGCGCGCGCGCACACACACACACACACACATAGATAAACGATGACATCCATACTTGTATTCAATAACCTTATGCTCGGTGAAATCTTCATCAGCAGGTACACCTTAGTTTAAATATATAAAACACGAGGCAATCAACTATATATATATATGTGGTGACTCCAGCACTCGGGCTGTTCGTGCTTAGCCCGAGTATAAATTTAATAAAGTGAATGTGTATTTGCAAGCTGATTTAATTTCTGCCACCACTCTCTTCAAGTATGTAATTTCAACCAGTAACTTGAGCTCCTTTTATTGAGCCTGGTCGCAGTTCATTTATTTTCGTTCAACGTCTGGAGGTCGTCTTAGAGGTGCCCTCTTTCAAAAAATATCACACGAAGCAGACGTTCTCTTGACATCGTTCATACGCGCCTGACTCGAGCTCAGAGGTTACTGCCCGAGTTGTTATCTGTAATCGTAAAAATTAAAAGTAATTCAAATTCAATGTTTTCTTGAAACAATAAATTTCTATAGAGATTAGGATTTAAATTCCAATCTATGAAAAGTTTCCGTTCTACAATATTCTTAAAGGAACGAAAAATTATCAAGCAACTCGGGCTAATATGAATGAGCCTGCTAGGTGTCAAAGACTAACTGGCATCTCTTGTCAAGAGTACAGGTGGCAGTCAAATCGCTGATGTTTGTTGTGCACTCCGCTGTCGTTATTTGATTGCTGTTCTTATGTGCGTCTGTGTTTAAAGATCAGTTGTGTTTTGCAGGGTTGCTTTTTATTTTTTTTACCCTTCACTTAGAAATGGAAAAAG